>NC_061862.1:57700618-58000618 GCF_907164915.1 Impatiens glandulifera | reverse complement strand
GTAAATGGATACTTTGGTCGGATTGTGGGTTGACCCGCCCATAAACTTAAAACGATTAAAAATAAATTTAAAAATGTTATTTGTAGGTATCGAACTTGCAACCTAACAAAAACAAGTGCAACCATTTAACCAACTAGGATAACAACACTTTATATTTAAAATTCAACACCAAATGTGATGAACGCAAGACATTTTAACAATAAAAGTTCAAATTTTTAACTAACTAATCTATATATATATAATGATACTTAATTTTTAAAGTGTCCGGATTGCCGGGTCGAGATCTGTGATTAATTTGGATATTTATGTGAGAGTAAATGGATACTTGGGTCGGATTGTGGGTTGACCCGCCCATAAACTTAAAACGGTTAAAAATAAATTTAAAAATGTTATTTGTAGGTTTCGAACTTGCAACTTAACAAAACAAGTACAACCCTATAAACAACTAGGCTAACAACACTTTATATTTAAGATTCAACACCAAATATGATGAACGCGAGACATTTTAACAATAAATATATATATATATATATAATGATGCTTAATTTTTAAAAAGTCCGGATTGCGGGTCGAGAGCTGTGGTTAATTTGGATATTTATGTGAGAGTAAATGGATACTTGGGTCGGATTGTGGGTTGACCCGCCCATAAACTTAAAATGGTTAAAAATAAATTTAAAAATGTTATTTGTAGGTTTCGAATTTGCAACCTAACAAAACAAGTACAACCTTTTAATCAACTAGGCTAACAACACTTTATATTTAAGATTCAACACCAAATTTGATGAACGCAAGAGATTTTAACAATAAATGTTCAAATTTTTAACTAACTAATCTATATATATATATAATGATGCTTAATTTTTAAAGTGTCCGGATTGCCGGGACGAGAGTTGTGGTTAATTTGGATATTTATGTGAGAGTAAATGGATACTTGGGTCGGATTGTGGGTTGACCCGCCCATAAACTTAAAACGGTTAAAAATAAATTTAAAAATATTATTTGTAGGTTTCGAACTTGCAACCTAACAAAACAAGTACAACCTTTAACCAACTAGACTAACAACGCTTTATATTTAAGATTCAATACCAAATTTGATGAACGCGAGACATTTTAACAATAAATCTATATATATATATATATAATGATGCTTAATTTTTAAAAAGTCCGGATTGCGGGTCGAGAGCTGTGGTTAATTTGGATATTTATGTGAGAGTAAATGGATACTTGGGTCGGATTGTGGGTTGACCTGCCCATAAACTTAAAATGGTTAAAAATAAATTTAAAAATGTTATTTGTAGGTTTCGAATTTGCAACCTAACAAAACAAGTACAACCCTTTAACCAACTAAGCTAAAAACACTTTATATTTAAGATTCAACCCCAAATTTGATGAACGCAAGAGATTTTAACAATAAAAGTTCAAATTTTTAACTAATTAATCTATATATATATAATGATGTTTAATTTTTAAAGTGTTTGGATTGCCGTGTCGAAAACTGTGGTTAATTTGAATATTTATGTGAGAGTAAATGAATACTTGGGTCGGATTGTGGGTTGACCCGCCCATAAACTTAAAACGGTTAAAAATAAATTTAAAAATGTTATTTGTAGGTTTCGAATTTACAACCTAACAAAACAAGTACAACCTTTTAATCAACTAGGCTAACAACACCAAATATTTAAGATTCAACACCAAATTTGATGAACGCGAGATATTTTAACAATAAAAGTTTAAATTTTTAAATAACTAATCTATATATTTATAATGATGCTTGATTTTTAAAGTGTCCGGATTGTCGGGTCGAGAGCTGTGGTTAATTTGGATATTTATGTGAGTAAATGGATACTTGGGTCGGATTGTGAGTTGACCCGCCCATTACTTAAAATGGTTAAAAATAAATTTAAAAATATTATTTGTAGGTTTCGAACTTGCAACCTAACAAAAACAAGTACAACCCTTTAACCAACTAGGCTAAGAACAATTTATATTTAAGATTCAACCCCAGATTTGATGAACGCGAGACATTTTAACAATAAAAGTTCAAATTTTTAACTAACTAATCTATATATATATAATGATACTTAATTTTTAAAGTGTCCGGATTGCCGGGTCGAGATCTGTGATTAATTTGGATATTTATGTGAGAGTAAATGGATACTTGGGTCGGATTGTGGGTTGACCCGCCCATAAACTTAAAACGGTTAAAAATAAATTTAAAAATGTTGTTTGTAGGTTTCGAACTTGCAATCTAACAAAACAAGTACAACCCTTTAACCAACTAAGCTAACAACACTTTATATTTAAGATTCAACACCAAATTTGATGAACGCGAGACATTTTAACAATAAAAGTTCAAATTTCTAACTAACTAATCTATATATATATAATGATGCTTAATTTTTAAAGTGTCCGGATTGCCGGGTCAAGAACTGTGGTTAATTTGAATATTTATGTGAGAGTAAATAGATACTTGGGTCGGATTGTGGGTTGACCCGTCCATAAACTTAAAACGGTTAAAAATAAATTTAAAAATGTTATTTGTAGGTTTCGAATTTACAACCTAATAAAACAAGTACAACCCTTTAATGAACTAGGCTAACAACACTTTATATTTAAGATTCAACACCAAATTTGATGAACGCGATATATTTTAACAATAAAAGTTTAAATTTGTAAATAACTAATCTATATATATATATATAATGATGCTTAATTTTTAAAGAGTCCGGATTGTCGGATCGAGAGCTGTGGTTAATTTGGATATTTATATGAGAGTAAATGGATATTGGGTCGGATTGTGGGTTGACCCGCCCATAAACTTAAAATGGTTAAAAATAAATTTAAAAATGTTATTTGTAGGTTTCAAACTTGCAACCTAACAAAACAAGTACAACCTTTAACCAACTAGACTAACAACGCTTTATATTTAAGATTCAATACCAAATTTGATGAACGCGAGACATTTTAACAATAAAAGTTCAAATTTTTAACTAACTAATATATATATATATAATGATGCTTAATTTTTAAAGTGTCCGGATTGCGGGGTCGAGATCTGTGGTTAATTTGGATATTTATGTGAGAGTAAATGGATACTTGTGTCGGATTGTGGGTTGACCCGCCCATAAACTTAAAACGGTTAAAAATAAATTTAAAAATGTTATTTGTAGGTTTCGAACTTGCAACCTAACAAAACAAGTACAACCCTTTAACCAACTAGGCTAACAACACTTTATATTTAAGATTCAAAACCAAATTTGATGAACGCGAGACATTTTAACAATAAAAGTTCAAATTTCTAACTAACTAATCTATATATATATAATGATGCTTAATTTTTAAAGTGTCCGGATTGTCGGGTCAAGAACTGTGGTTAATTTGAATATTTATGTGAGAGTAAATAGATACTTGGGTCGGATTGTGGGTTGACCCGTCCATAAACTTAAAACGGTTAAAAATAAATTTAAAAATGTTATTTGTAGGTTTCGAATTTACAACCTAACAAAACAAGTACAACCCTTTAATGAACTAGGCTAACAACACTTTATATTTAAGATTCAACACCAAATTTGATGAACGCGATATATTTTAACAATAAAAGTTTAAATTTTTAAATAACTAATCTATATATATATATATATATATATATATATATATATATATATATATATAATGATGCTTAATTTTTAAAGAGTCCGGATTGTCGGGTCGAGAGCTGTGGTTAATTTGGATATTTATATGAGAGTAAATGGATTTTGGGTTGGATTGTGGGTTGACCCGCCCATAAACTTAAAATGGTTAAAAATAAATTTAAAAATGTTATTTGTAGGTTTCGAACTTGTAACCTAACAAAACAAGTACAACCTTTAACCAACTAGACTAACAACGCTTTATATTTAAGATTCAATACCAAATTTGATGAACGCGAGACATTTTAACAATAAAAGTTCAAATTTTTAACTAACTAATATATATATATATATAATGATGCTTAATTTTTAAAGTGTCCGGATTGCGGGGTCGAGATCTGTGGTTAATTTGGATATTTATGTGAGAGTAAATGGATACTTGGGTCGGATTGTGGGTTGACCCGCTCATAAACTTAAAACGGTTAAAAATAAATTTAAAAATGTTATTTGTAGGTTTCTAACTTGCAACCTAACAAAACAAGTACAACTCTTTAACCAACTAGGCTAACAACACTTTATATTTAAGATTCAACACTAAATTTGATGAACGCGAGACATTTTAACAATAAAAGTTCAAATTTTTAACTAATTAATCTATATATATATATAATAATGCTTAATTTTTAAAGTGTCCGGATTGCCAAGTCGATAACTGTGGTTAATTTAAATATTTATTTGAGAGTAAATGGATACTTGAGTCGGATTGTGGGTTGACCCGCCCATAAACTTAAAACGGTTAAAAATAAATTTAAAAATGTTATTTGTAGGTTTCGAATTTACAACATAACAAAACAAGTACAACCCTTTAATCAACTAGGCTAACAACACTTTATATTTAAGATTCAACACTAAATTTGATGAACGCGAGACATTTTAACAATAAAAGTTTAAATTTTTAAATAACTAATTTATATATATAATGATGCTTAATTTTTAAAGTGTCCGGATTGCCGGGTCGAGTGTTGTGGTTAATTTGGATATTTATGTGAGAGTAAATGGATATTTGGACGTTGAATTGTCTGTTGACCCTCCCATAAACTTAAAACAGTTTAAAATAAATTCAAAAATATTATTTGTAGATTTCGAACTTGCAACCTAACAAAACAAGTACAACATTTAACTAAATCTGATTGAGATGTGGTTTGTCGAGGGATAATAGACCGGTATCATTTGAAAGTGGTTAAAGAAATATGAATCAAATATTTAATTAATTGACTAAAGTGTGAGGTCACGATATTAATTATTAAAAAATATGAATCAAATATTTGATTGAGAAAGTGAAAGTGTAAAATCACAAAATGAGAGATTCATTCGGAAAAAATATGTGATGAAACATGTGAGAAAATATGTTGTTTTATCGAAGTGAATTAAATGTGAAATGAGAGCGTTATATTATTTATTTTAATAATTTTAAAAATTGAATAAATATTATTATAATTTTTTTAATTTATTTTATTTTTATCCTTATCCGTGTGCATCGTACGAAAATTTTCCTAGTTATTGAATAATGTTAGTTTGAAGTCTTTTTAAGACATTAGTCTACTATAAGTTATTATGAAGAAAAACTCAACATATGCATATTGGAGATCCTAAGAACTAACTTCAATAGGACAACCTAATTGTACTGACTTGGAAAATTATTTTTGATGATTAATCCTATAATAAAACAATATATATTTTGACGAGGATAAATAAATTGTTTTTAATGATTTTTTGTGAGCAAAAAGATCACCTATGTGAGAGAAAAGTGGGGTCATTTCAAAAAAATTGAATGACTCAATTCTAGACCCTCTCATAGAACCAAGCACGTGTTCCATGACCAAAATGGACACAACCATGAGAGCTTGAAATTTATCGGAGAATTCTATGTAAAATGTGTAATCGTTTACACAAATGATAGAATAGTTCAAAGACATCAAGTCTACTAATCAACTAGTAAGTTATATACTTTTATAAGAGAATGTTCAAAGGGTTACACATATATATCCTATGTAGAATTCAACTATTGAATCTTTCACCGAGTTAATTTTTCAATTTTCATTAATGTGGGGATTGTTAGAATTAAACTAATTTTATTAAAGAATAAAAATAAGATTGTTAGTAAATAAAATAAAACTCACACTAAGTTCAACCGTGAATTTAATCCAAATTATAATTAAATGTTAATTGTTTAATTAATATTTAATCTCTAATTAGAAAATTAAAGTTTAATGTTATGGTAAACATTCAACTTTAATTAGTCTATCAATTATCAATTGACTAACGTATAAACTTTTCATTAGCTAGAATTGAAGGATAACATTGCATTTCAACAAATCAACAATTAGTTATGGTTTAATTGATAAATTAATAGACAAATTAATAAGCAATATTTATTGCAAATAAATGTTTGAATTATTTTATTTGAAGGTTTAATTCTCACCAATATAAACTTATTCTTTATTCATTTCACTCTACAAAATCATCTATACAATTCTCTCTCTAAAAATTCAAAAAAAAAAATATTCTCTACACTTTTTTTTTGAACACGGTGATAAGTACTTTTCAAATTCGTTGTGTAATGATTCTAGTGTTGAATCACTATTAAATTTATTGTACCATTAGAAACAGTCATCTATGATAATTCAGAACAAGAGGAGACGATTGAACTATTTTAAGGGAAATATGCTAAGCACATGCTTCGAATCTATCACTTATTCGGTGATATCGTTATTCATATATATTGTATTTAATTATTATTTTTGTAACATTATTATGTATATATATTTTTCTTTTAATTAAAGCAAGATTTCTAACCAGTCCTACAATAGCTTGCTGATGACGAACCCACGTAGTCAATAAGGATAGTTTTATCGTTGAACTTTTTTTTGTTTAGATTCATGTCAATATTTATCATGTGTTTGGAACAAGTTTTAAAACTTATTTTATTGTAAAAGGTAAAAATTTAATATAAGAGTAAAATAAGAAACATAACAAATAATATTATTTATATTGATTTCAAAAAACCTAATTGATTTTTATTATTTTGCTAAAAATAGTATAAACTTCATAAATATTTTTTTAAAATTTACAAGAAATAAATCAATTCTGATAAATAAACAGTACTCCTAGATAAATTCCTCAATATTACGAAGCTTGAGTGAAAAACGAAATCCAATTGTTATTTAGGCTCAAACTTGAGTTATTTTTATTAAATAAGACTCGAACTTTGAATTGTACTATAGGATGCTCAAATTATCACAATTTAGTCATTTAATTTTTTTTACAAACGAATGACGCTATGTCTTCGTACTTTAACATTAATTTTTTTGGAATTAATTTATTACATTTGTAAAAAAAATAAAATTGCAATTCTTTTTATTTTCGATTTTTCCAATTATTTTCACCAATTATATAATTTTTAAAACATTCAACCCGTATTTAACAGTTTTGAACGCGTATATCTCGAAAAAAAAATACTCAATTTAAAATACAAATACGTCCAAATTGATAGATGTTACACAAAGTTATGTCGTTATGATGTTTTTTGAAAAATAAATGAAAATTCTATCTCTATTAAAATTTTCTTATATTACATATTCTTTTAATCACTCAAACCAACTTCGACAAATTAGAATGCGTAAATCTAAAAAATAATACTCATTTATATAAAATTACGTCCAAAACGTCCTAAATATTATTTCATTTAAAACGTGACAAATTAATTAAAAAAACAAAAATAATACGTCAAAATAATATAACGGACATTTTTCAATTTGAAAAAATATCAAATGGCTAAAATTTTGATAATCAGAGTTTTATATGACACAATTCAAAGTTTGAGCATCATTTGATGAAAACGACTCAAGTTCGAGTCTCAAATTACAATTGAACCATATATATATAATTAAGATATATTTGAGATAGGTCTGAAAATTTATGACCCGACACAAAAACATGATCTAAACCGAATATAAAAAAATTAGGTTAGGGTCATGTATTTTTTTTTTCAGATCGAAATCAAGTCGACATGTTTAACTTAATTAATAAATAAGTCAGAATCGGTCGACCTTAAATGGCGCAAAGTAGACCCGCCAACCCGTATATAATTTTCTTTTGTAAAGTTTTGTGTTTACCCTTCTACTCATTCACTCATTTTTTTATAGTATTTTCTTTAAACGATTTTGTGAATTAGCTTCATTTTTATTTTATGTTGATATCATTTTAATCTGAAATAGAGATATGTGATATTAATTATATCAGGTTAAATTGATTAGTTTGAGTTAAGTCAGATCAATCAGGTCAGATTCGGGTCAATTACAAATAAGAGGTGAATATTAACCTTAAGTTCTTGGGTTCGAGCCCGTCAAACGGTAAATTATGCGTCTGGTTAAATGATTATGTATGTTTGTGGACTATATACTTAAACCGTTATCACATTTAATTTTCAAATAAACAGGTTACGTTCGAGTTTGAGATTTTAATCCGAATTACTAACCAAATTAGGTTCATATTAGTATGCCTCAACCCGGTAACCTGTCAACTCAAACCCGTCAACCCGTATTGACATCCTAATTTGAAAACATTATTTATCTAGATTAATATTTAAAATAAATAAAAAATTGATTTTTAAACAAATTTATAAAAAAAAAAAAATATATTGGGTTATAAAAAAAAAAAAAAAAAAAGCAAAATAATTGAATCTCCCTCCTACGAGGATGGAAGGAAGAATCAGCGGGTAAAAGTTGACAGCTATTCTTTTTCTCACTACTACTAATATCCTGAAACATCGTTTAGCCTAATCCCCCAAAAAATTATATTTTTTTCCATCTTTCCTCCTCAAGACTCACTTTTCTTTATCAGCGTCAAATCCTTTGCGACGACTCTCACTTGGCGGCGCCATGAGTTCCTCCTCCAAATCTTCTCCTGAATCGACGCCCGGTGCTGTTTCTAAATATCTTGCCGGCCTTCCTTCTCGTGGCCTCTTCTCCTCCACTGTCACGTCTTCAAACCTGGTGATCTATCTCCTCGCATACCCTTCTTTTACTTCTTATAAACCCTAGTTGTCACTTCTCTTTTCGTTGATTGTATTGGGTGCCTGATTCAGTCCCACTAGGGTTTTCAGATATACCACATTGCTTGAAGATCTGGGTTTTGTTTGTGTGTAAATCTTGTTCCCAAAAGCTGAGAAATTTTGATAGGTCGCTATTCTCAAATGGGTATTTGTTTCTAGTTGAAGAAAACCACCTCAATTATGTCTTTTAGATTCCTAGAACTGGATCAAATTGGATTGGAAAGAGTACTGCAACTCCTATTTGTTTTGTCTAGAATCATGTTAATGGAATGAATGTCCCAAGTGTTTTGAACTCATAACCATGTTGTTCATCTGACCATTCTAATGGCTTTGATTGGGATTATTTGAAAAATGGAAGATTCACAAATATCATCATGCCATTGATTGGATGTCAATGATGTTTTATGTAATATCTGTGTTTTTATATGATTGAGATGCTCTTGAAATTTATTTGTTGGTGTTATGGCCTGCTGGAATGTCTCATGTTGCCTCCCCTAACTAGCAGTTATTTTAGATAGAAAGATGTAAAAGATCCAACCAGGTTTCTTAGCAGATTCTCTAATGCAAAGTTAAAACACTAACACTTTATTTGTCTCCATCTGCACTATATGCAAGGTCCGGACAGAAATTGATGTTATGAAGTTAAGTCACTATTTAATTTTTCCAAAAGGACCATAATACTATTAATTCAATGACCATTATAACTCTCTTGCCCTATCCCCAGCTCTTGTTCTTAGCTAAGAATCTTCTTTCTCGTTTAGGAGTTCATGAGTTACTACAACTTCCCCAGACTTCCTCACTCTCTTTAGGTTCCCCCCACCAAAAATAAACTATTTGACTAATCAATTTTTTTTAATAATGGAAGAATGTCTTACCGATATGTAGTATACTTAGTGGCCTGCTCTTGTGAAAGGAAGTTGCTGCTGGAGTGATCTGATAGACTTGTGAAGCAATTTTTTTTATACATCAAATGCTTTCAGCAATTAAATGACTAGATAAATCCTTCTAGATGTTCCCCTCCTCTCTATAAATCAAACATTTTTTCCTTACCGTTCAAATATTTTTTGCAGGGCGGAATGCGTGTATATACATGTGATCATGATACATCACCCCCAGGTTGGTTCTACTGTTAAACTCTATGTTGTTAGACAAGCAGTTTATGCTGTTTTATTATTCTCCTTACAGCATATGTTGTGGTGAGAAGTAAAAATGTGAGAAAATGTGGAGAATATGGAGTTTACTGATATGAAGAAGAGATTTATTTGTAGGGTTTGGGGGGTTTAATCGGGAAGGGGTTGAGAAGTCAGAGATCCAGTGAGAGAGAGAGAGAGAGAGAGAGAGATGAGGAGAAAGACGGAGCAAATGCTCATTTTAATTTTTCATAAAAAACATAAAGGAAATATTCAGAACCATTTATACTCATGGTCTGTTAACAAAAGCAAATGATCTGGCTTAACAAAAACTAAGATTTGGAGGACTTATGTGCTTAACAGCTGTCCCCACTCACAAACTATCGCCGCTCATCTGTTCCTTCTCTCACCGTCGGATCAGTGCCCTATATATTAATTTCACTTTGTATCAATTACTTCTATCAATCTTTATTATCGGGAACTTTTTTTTTGAGGTGGAAGGTCATATGGTGGTGGCATGTTGTTCTAAACTCCTCCCTGGTCTCTAAACATAGAAAAAAAGTTATAGTGAACTGTTTCCTAACATTTATCTAATCTATGGAAGCTTCTACAGTGTTCTTTTCTAGGTCATGCAATACTTCTTTTGGCATAAACTTTTTCTTTTGATTTGCAGTAAGTCATAAATTGTCACTTCCCATTATCTATAAATGATTATTAGCAATTCCCTCTTTTCCTCTAATACAGAAGTAGCTAAATTTTTTCCCAAAAAAGAAGTAGCTAAATTATTGAATTTTGTCAACTATGATGACTTCTATTATAATGTTTGAGAGTTTGAGCTCCAAAGATCATACTAGTGGTGATTTTCTTAAGCATATTATGATGATGGTGGTCTTGACCTTGGGTTCAATTTGTTTTTTATTTTTGCATATTTTTGAACATGAATTTGAATTACCTTTTCTTGAGAAGACTAGTCAATTTGCTTGAAATTGATGGACGCATTGTTTTACTGAAATGTTTATCTTGATGAGCTGAAAGCCAAATGATCTTAGATAAATGAATTGTACAGATAATTTTCAACAATAATGAAAACAACTTAATGATGACAGCCTAGTTACTCACTTGCATTGCATGCATTGATTATATTCGACATGCTTTTTTGGTAAGATGCATACGAGTTATGGTAATAGGTCGGTAGTCCTTTGTAAGCATCACAATCTGGGTTTTGGAAGTGGGTTGAAAGTGGGGAAAGGGCATTCTTTTATCAGGGAGAATAGTTCTCGGTGTAGACGTGTAATTGGGCACTGTTTCAAAAAGGGTTTATTTTGCAACAGAAAAATAAAAGAGGAAAAGAGAAAGAACTATAATCCTTCAATAAAAAAGTTACCCTAGTAATATCAATAGTTTTTTCAAACTATCATTTGTTATACTTAATACTGTTAGTTATCTATAATGTGTAGCCTGACTCTTATTGTTGTATGACCAGAGAACCAGCTAATAAAGACTGACCAAATGAACATACTTATAAGATCTCTTATGCTTAAGAAGACAAAGAATGAGTCCAATTCAAAGGATGCAAAGGGAACAGTTTCAACTGAAGGTTCAAGAAAGAGGTAGCATGTCCTTGCCTTCTTTCGATCATAGGGACAAACTGATGCTATGTACAATGACCACTAGCTTCTTTGGATAGTATTTAATCCTCTTTTTATGTATCCAGGCCTAGTGAAAGAGTTGAAACTGACAATAAAACAGCTAAAAAGAAGTCCATAACAAATGCCCAAGCTTCTTCTGGTGAAGGTGAGTTCTATTTAATTTCTCTGCATTGGTCCCGTGTATCGAATTTGGAACAACTTTCTAATACTGATATTTCCTTCCTCTGTGGGGGCGATTATCAGTATGTGGCTTCAAGTCACCCTTCAGGCTATAGTGAGCAATGGAATTTTTAATATGACTCTTACCAAGTTTCAGAATACTGAGCTGTTTCTAACTCCTTTTGAATCTGTTTTTGTGCCTGGGACCTGATCCATATACAAAAGGAGAAATACAATTTTGAATATATCTCTTGCTAAGTTTAGTATCCAAATGTTTCTCTATCTGGATCCAGGATCCATATACATAAATGAGAATAAAAAAGTATTTCCAAATAGGGTCATTTTATGATTCGAATATTTTTGCATAAAAAATATGATTGCCCAAAATCATATTGATCTAGAAAGGTTCACGGTCCAAAATATAATGTATACCAAATAAAGTTAAAAATAACGCACAAAAAAACACTTTCAATAAATTTGCTGATTTTTAACTGAGACCGAGATTGTGGTATAGGCTCTAAGCTGTGGACCATTGGTGTATTTCATTTTCTTGTTTTAGTTGAGACTTGATAGTAATTGTCCTCTAGTATTTTCTTCAAGTTCCTCTTTCTTAATTTTTTTTGGAGTGTTTGTCCTGTAAACTCTCACACTTTGAGCATGTGATGATTCCTTTATGACAATTCCCAGGAGTTTCAAAATCCGGTGGTGGTGGTGTTGATAAGGATTTGCAGAGATTAACCGTGGAGAGACTTCGCGCACTCTTGAGGGAGAAAGGTCTATCACAAAAAGGAAGAAAGGCAAGTCATCAAAATCCCACACATATATATTCTTTTTCTGCTTCTTTTCCCCTCACATTTAATGCATTTACTTTCCATTGTTTAGTCGAGTTATCCATTTTATGTAGTGGAAACACCTGGGTAAATTATTTTTTATAAAAGACAAAACCCTTATTTATCATAAGAATCTTTGAAGTATGTTTTGACTGATGGATGAATTGGGCACTGTAGGATGAGCTAATAGCACGACTGAGGGCGGCGAACAACAGCTGAGCTGAACCATGTTATAATACTGGAGCAGAAATACTGGCCACAAACTCTAATTTAGTGTTAGGGAAGAGAAAGTGAGGAAGTGAAACTTTTTTGCAAAAATGTTTATGGTTTTTCTCTTGTTATTTGGCCATTTGTTGTCTATTATGAATATTATTAGGTTACTTTTCTTAGACTATTTGTGCATGACTATTGACAAGTGTGAATCTATCATTCATGAACAACTTTGCCATCATGCTTTAAAACCGGTATTGCTTTGATGCAAAGGTATAATAGAAAATGGAGGAAATGATCTCTTATCTTCTCATTTTATTTCTCTTTTTTGAATTGATATTTTGTCTAGAAGAGAATGTGTTACTAAATTGAAATAAACTCAATTAAATATTATTGTGTTTGGAATAGGGGTGTAAATAAACTGAACAGCAAGATCAAGATTTTTTAAGTCTAATCATATAAATTTTGTTTTATTATATATTACTTTTTAATTAAAATTTGAAATATACTTGTAAGACTATTAATATTTGATATTAATTATTTATAAAAATTAAATTAAAATATAATTATAATATAATATTATTTAATATATGTAATTTTAATTTATTATATTTTATAAGATATAAAAATATTTTTATTTCATTATAAAAGATTTATTAAGATATATCAAAATAATATTTATAAATTAAAAAATAAATATTTTATAATACTTATAAATTATAAAAAAAAAATTGATATTAATTTAATTATAAAAACATAATTTTTAAAAATAAAAATAAAATATAATTATACTATAATATTATTTAATATATACAATCTCAATATATTATATTTTATAAGATATAAAATTATTTTTATTTTACTATAAAGTATGTTATTTTTTAAAATAAACATAATATAGAATTTAATATGTTTTCAAGTTCATCTCAAATACAATACATACACGACTTGAAAGTATTCTTCTTAAACTTGTTTGAACATGAATAATTAACTCCATTAGGTATTCTACGTGTATTCTTACGCGAACCAATACGTTCATTCTTATGTGAACCAAGTCCTGATTGAGGAAGAGTTACGGGACGTAAAACAAAAAAGTACGCGTTGAGTTGTATGGTCCGATGAATGGACTAACGTCTTTCATTATGTTTTTTTAATATAAGAAATTAATACTTAAATTCGAGCATTTTGAACCGAATCCGAGCCTATGATTATATGATCGAGCCAAGTTCAAACTTAATATTGAAAGCTCGATCGTGCTCGAGCTCGAGCCGAGCCAATAAAAACGAGTCGAGCCGAACTCGAGTTAGGATTAATTCGAGCTCCACTCGACTCGTTTACTCCCCTAATTTAAAACACACCTAAGGTTGAGGAACTAAATTTCAATTTCATAAATTTGTTAATGTGCATAAAATATCTCAATAAGATATTAAAAAATTATTTTTAAATAAATTAAAACTTTTTTTTTCATATATACGCTCACCTAAGCATATATTAATAAAAATTAACTCATTTAATATATATATATATATAGATATATTTAATAATATTTTTCTATAATTTATTGTTTTTCTCTCCTTCATACTATTATTTATATATATATATATTAAAATGAGTTTATAATATTTTTTAATATAAATAAAATAATTTGACTTAAAAATTATTTAAATTTAAATTAATTTTTATTTTATTCAATATTTTAAAAAATAAATTAGGTAAATCTCATTTAAATCAACCTAAAATTTAGAAATTATATATTTAAAATTATATTATATATTTATAAATTTACTCCAAATTATTATAAAAAATTGAGATAAATATATATATATATATTTGAAATAAAAAATTATATAAATAATAAATGTTTTTTTAAAATTATATAATTTTATATATATTAATAAGTTTTTTTTACTAATTATTAAAATTTGTAAGTTATCAATTAATAAATATATTTTAAATATATATAAATTATGTGTATATATTAATAATATATATAATTTTAATATTTTATATAATATAAAATTGAGTAATAAGAAAATAGTTAAAAAGTTAATTAATAAGAAATAATTAAAATACTAATTAATAAAATAAATTTAATAATAAATTTATTAATTTTATTTGAATTGATGACTTGTTATTTGAATAAGAAAAATAAGTCATATTAATTTATTAAAATATTAAATAAAATAATATTTAAAATTTAAATTTAAATTATTTATAAACATATGATTAAATATTTTTAATTAAAAAAATATACTCATTCCCTTTCATAAGTGTTACTCTTTTTTTTTTCTCACCATAAATTTATATTTATTTTATTAGTCAATTTAGTTAATATGGATAGTAAATCGAGGTAAATTATCCATATTTTTTTTCATTTTATTATAATAAAAGTTCACTCAATTTAACAATTAATACACAATTAAAAATAGTAACTCACTTATTCATCCCCACTCTTCTCTCTTTACTCAATTAAAAGTCAGTCTTTTCTAAATATCATTCTTGCTCGACATCTTCTTAAAATATACCATCGACGAATGGGAGTCCGATTTATCTGTTATTCTCACTATGAGCGACATCAAGTTGTGCTCGCATGTTAGGATTGAGCTAGAATCACTCGTTTTTTGCTCGATTCATGGGTCCCTAAGAGTATGGCGCCAGAGTCTTGGTTACCTACATGGCTAGGCTAGATTCGATGCCTAGTGGGTTTAACTCGCTTTATTTGCTGGATATGGAAAGTATTTCATCGATGATGGTTGAATTAAAGACTTTGACTCCGATATCCGTTAAATTGGATTTCCCTTCATCGATGATGGTTGAATCAGACTCTTTGGTCATAATATTGGACACTGATGTAATGGAGAGACGTAGGTAAACTGTGGAAATTTTGGCTATTTAACGGATATCGGAGCCAAAGTCTCCACAGTTGACATACGTCTCTCCATTGCATCGCCGTCCAGTACTATGGCCAAAGAGTCTGATTCAACCACCATCGACAAAGGGGAGTCCAATTTAACGGATATCAGAGTCAAAGTCTCTAATTCAACCACATCGATGAAATACTTTCTATATCCGGCGAATAAAGCGAGTTAAACCCACTAGACATCGAATCCGGCCATGTAGGAAACCAAGACTCCGACATACTCTTAGGGACGCATGAATCAAGCAAGAAATCGATTGATTTTGACTCAATCCTAAATGCGAGCACGAATCGATGTCGCTCATAGTGAGAATAACAGATGAATCGGTCTCCCCTTCGTTGATGGTATGTTTAGAGAAAATATCGAATACAAATGATATTTAGAGAAGAGAGACTTTTAATTTAGTAGAGAGAGAAGGGAGTGGAGATGAGTAAGTGGGTGAGTTAAAGTTTTTAATTGTGGGTATTAATTGTCTAATTGAGTGACAATTGTTGTAATAAAAGGAAAAAGTATGAATAGTTATTTAGGGTATATGCTGTCAAATTAACTAATAAAGCAAATGTAAAGTTATGATAGGAAGAAAAAAAAAATGTAAAACTTATGAAGGGACAGACACCCCACCGTCATAACCCTATTTAAATTCAAAGATATTTCAAGAACTCGTGATCTTTTGAACTTTTAAGCTGACTCTTACCACTGAGCAGCTACCTTCACCGGCCTTAACAAAATTTAATACAATTATAAGTATACTAATTCTATATCAAAATCATTTTGAGTTATTAAATTTCATTCATACTTTCTCTACACAATTTTCTTCTCTACATGGCTATCAATAAAGCTATGACCACCAAATGCATGGTTCAATAATATGATTAAGACAAGATCCATCACAAATTTGTAGTTTTCATTTTCAAATTTATTTCAATCTTTTTAACTATGAGATCTATTTTTAAAAATCTCAATATAAAAATTGAGAGAAGATGCAATTTGTGATTTCTTATAATTCTAGCATTGAGAGTGAATCACGAGATAAAATATTTCAGAAAAAAATCATTTAGAATGCGATTGTTGAAATTGGAAATGGAATTAAAAATATAAAACATTGGTACCTTTAATACAAAAAACAACATTGGTACCTTTAATACAAAGGTTTGAGCATCCAAGCTCTACCGAACAATACATAAATCGATGAATTGTTTAAGCTAGAACTATGCCCAGTATAAAAATTAATCAAGCCAAAATCTTTTAGAGTAAGTAACAAATAATGGTCACAAAAATAAAATACTAACAAAGGAATTGAGATAAATTGGTACAAATAGATATTACAAGTTTTACAAAATAAACAAGAGGGGAGCTTGAGACTTTTGTTACCATTAAAACTCATGAGCTTCTTACCTCTTTCTCTTTATGGAGGATAAGGAAAGGTCAAGATAAGGTTAAGAATCAACCGAAAACCATGGCAATCCGGGTTGAGGACATTGTTTTGTATCTTGAATAGGAACAATCGGACCCAAAAATATCCTCCACAAGTCTAGTATTATTGTCACAAGCATTGCTGCACCCAATGCATCAATTGCTACCCTCGGTAGGTCCCACAGGTCCCCGAGTTTCTCGTCAATTCTAAAAAAAATGCATTCATTTCAGTCAGAAAGTAAAATGAAAACCTACATAACCATGAACACAAAAGCTTTGGATTGTTTGATAAGCCTACATAACCACTGCAAATCTTAGATCTACTTTCAGGTATAAATCTTGTTTATGTGACTTAAATCCAAATAATTCAATAACTGTAGATCTACTTTCAGGTATAAATCTTGTTTATATGACTTAAATCCAAATAATTCAACAACTCATAGTTTATTCCAGCAAATTATCAACCATAACATCCTATAAATTTCTATTGTTTATATGAAATATCAAAACTAAGGGCAAGGCAATTTGACCCAAATAATTCAAATAGCACTGATGTACCTATTTTTATATCTACTTAATGAATTAATTGGTTTACTCAATTCAGTCATCAAACCAACTTAACTGAAAAAGTACTCAATCTAATACCCATCTAGCCTTGCCTCTCAAATGAGTCAATATCTTTCATTCTAATAGACAGATTTAAGAAATAAAAAATAAAAATTATGCAATTGGTCTTAAACATATACTTCAGTTGTTATTGCACAAAGAAACATAAGACTATATCAAGCAAACCAGCAATGGACAAAATAGACTACTAGATTTAGGTACACAGGAATCTATGATGCAACAAATTCATGCCTCACAGTTTCATTGAAATGAAGCATGAATATTACATAACTAATAGCAACCAATATAATATATTGAGGACAGAAAAACAATATATATATATATATATATATATATATATGTGTGTATATATATTCTAGGCTGAATGATTTCTTACCTCAAAAACATAGGGAAGCTTACAAGGAAATAAATTGCATAAAACAAGGAGCCCACTGTGTACATGGATGCTCGGTCCACAAACGAATAGTAAGGGAACTGCAAAATAGATTGTATAAGATGGATCAGACATATTAAGAATTTGACTACTATTACAATAAAATAAGTAAAAAGTCACATCTTGTTAATTAATCTATGTATAAAAAAAACTATTATAATCATGAGTGATTAAAGAGTGTTCAGAAATTAAATCAATATAAATCTCATTCTTGAGGATTATCCATTCAGTCATATAACAGCGAACTATCATAGCCCTATTTGAAAGAAGCTATGAGCACTACAACTACTTTTTATTCTGATTTTAACATAAAAGCTAACATTGGCAGCAATCCGTTCTCACTACTACCAAACAGGCCCGAGTCATCTAACAACTCTTTATGCAAGATTCAAACTAGTTCGAGAAGGCAAGACAAATCACAACTAGTCAATACATAAAACGTCAAGTTCTTGGCATGTGTGATCCATGTCAAATGTTGTTATCTTTCATTCTCTAGAAATAGTTATTAAATCATTTGGAAACACTTTTCTTGTAAAATATATCTAATGTGGATGGGATCCAAATGAGATCATATTTAGAAACAAGACTTAGTATTAGTCATACACAGATTGAGAAATTTATAAATAGTTTCTCATCTGAATTCGGATTCAGATACAGAAACAAAAAGTGTTTCCAAATGAGTCATGTTTAGAGGAATGTCAAGGTACGGAAGGTAGAAGAGGAGTGATGACTATTTTTACTTACATTGGAAATAGCTATAGTCTCCAAATAAGCTATAAAATATGAGAGAGCTAGAATCCATGCAGCCTTGAAAAGCCACTGAGTGTTTTCTGGCAAGTCAGCTACAAAGTGTTGCAATCTGCGTAGGGTCATGTTTGATGCAACGTGATAGAACAGGAAGCAAACATGTGTGAGCAGGAAAGTCGTATGTGGTACCTAGATGTTAAGCAAATGATCAGATGATAAATAAGAAGAAGAGAAATTTGGGGGTAAGTTAAAGAGTAGTGCTTGTCTAAGCATGACTAACAGGCTCTTACATTGTTCATTTTCCACGATGGGAAAGTATATGACGCACCCAAAACTGTGAAGAAATAATGTGTCCAAAAGTAATTTCCGACGTAGCTGAAAATTAGTATCCACAGATTGGCCTGGTACCATCAAGGCTAATAGTCAGAGATAAACAAAAGAAAGTTAAGAAATAACAGTGAACCATTCTTTTCATGTGCAATAAAAATCATTCTCTAGCCATTGCAATTACATAGTCTAGTAGTACTAACCAATATCAGTAAAAAAAAATCAGATAATAGCCCAATGTACCAATTCAACATAGCATGACGTTGAGTTGTTCAATTAACAATGTTCAGATCACGTGTTCAAGACTTGGTATTTCCTCGTAATGAAGGGAGGTTCTTTAATCTATATGACACAACTAGCAAAAAGAAAGAAAGAAAAAAACTTCAAATATCCTAATCATCTACTGAAGACAACTCAATGACAACACTATATAAAATTTAGGAGTCCAGTTGAAAGCGGCAACGAGGAAGTTAAAGATTGTATACATCCAAAGACCACAGAAAAAGTTACTTATATTAGCAGACTTTTCTATGCTTTAATTTTAGTCTGGGACTTTACAATGCCATGAAGGTGCCATATGATACGTAGTCTGATGTCAAATTAAAAACAAATCATTTACTGCAAGTACAGGAAAATATCATATATATTTTCTGTAGAAAAAAGTCAAATTGCAACTGTTTGTTGTTTTTTCAAATGAAACTTGCTACTGAATGTTCTAATAGCAACTTTAAAGACCTACTTAATTTAATGATCAAATTGCAAAGTTCGTCATTTTTCAGATTTGCATGATAAGTATCCCATCCAAATGGTCTTTGCAATACATACTTGCCAGTTGCCAAAATTAGTTTCTTTTGCAGAACCAAGTCATTATTCAATGGGTATTCAGAACAATGCAAATCAGTGCTTAATTTAGCAAAAACAAATGCCAGTGCTGAGTATTATAGTTGACTAGGAAATAGAAAGTAACATGGATCGTTGAATTTGTAATTGAAATAGCTTTCCCAATTGAAAAGTGGTTGAGATGAATAGAGAGTCCTTGCCTTCACCCAATAACGGTCCTTCCAAGGTAAGCTTCTATCAGCCTACAAAAACCCCAGGATTAGCATGTCACCAATGGGATACTACAGAAGTTCATAAGCAACTGTAAAATAAGTTAATAACCCATACTCATATAATCATTTTCTTCTTTCCTTTTTTCCCCTAGGTTTGGTGCAGAAATCTGACCTTACACTAGAATTAAGGCCAAAAACATGGCTAAACTGAATACTATAGCTCAAGTAAGGAGAAATATAAAACAGTAAATATGGTCATTTCCAATCAAATCTACTGCCTTATATAATAACCAAATAACACTTCACTTATGTGCCTCTAGACCCCTACCATTTCTTATGCTGTTAGATAGTAACTCCAATCTAAAGAAAATTTTCAGGAATGAAAAGAAGATGCATACTGATCTTACACATTGTCACACTATGAAAATGATAATTTACATCCCTTGGGTTGTTAGTGTTATGGACCCATTGTTGGTAAAAAAAAATTATCTTGTGGTAAGACAAGGATGCTTGAAAAGAAAACATATAAATTTAGGAAAGTACCTTCCCAACCAACACCATTGGTACCAAGAAAGTTGGAACTGCTGAAATTAATCCCAAAAGTAAGTATTCCAATTCTGTGAAATTCTGCCATTTTCCAGAAGAAATAGTGATGAACAACAATTGACATATAAGGAAAACAGGAAAGCATTTCAATAAATCCGTGCATGAGTTCTTAGCATTATAGAGCGAACAAACTCAAGGTTATGCATGTGCATATGGCTTCATTTTTGTGCATTTTCTTGCATAGACATATTGGTGTCCGAGAAAAGATGGTATCTTTGCTATTTGTATCATCAATTTAAAACAATGCCCCATGGAAGAATATAGAAGCAAAACGTTAACCTCGTTAAAGGTGTCAATCTAGCTATCATCGCCAAAAAGTACAAAGAACCTTACAAGAGGTTGGAAAAAGCCTGAGATAAAATTATATGACTTTTGCATACTTATTGTGGTAGGTCAGTAAATGAAACATCAATAAAGGATATCAAGCTAGTATAAGCAAACTACAACCTGATATAACAGTAGGTTAACAGCCAAAGAAGGATGATAGTAATGATCCAAATTATTGCTTGGATCATGATCCAGATTATAGTGTGAACTTTTGCTTCAATTGTTATACAGATTTTTTTTTTCTAAATCATGATCCAAACTATTTTCTAGATCATTATGGTTTTTGGAAAAAATAAAGGTAGATTTTTCCAGATCATAAAAAATGCATACCAAAACAACCCAACAGAAGCAAAATAACCTAATTTAAATTCCCAAATAAACTTTAACCTTATTAAAAGGATGTCAATCTAGCAGTCATCATCAAAAAGTACAAAGAACAGTACCAGAAGTTGGACAAAGCCCAAACTAAAATTACATCACTTTTGCACAGTTCTTGTGGTAGGTCAGTAAATGAAACATCAATAAAGGATATCAATCAAGCTAGTTAAATCTTAACAAAATTTGTGTAAGCTTGCCCTTCTTGCTTCCAGTGGTTGTTTTTCTTATAAACACACATCTAAACAATGCATTTTGAGGCAATAGTTATTAGTATGTAAATCAACTGCAGTTGAGAACTCATTTTCATATCTGAAGAACAGGTTTTTACAAGAACCTGTCAGACAAATACTACTTTATGACTTGTCCTGTGCAGCAAGTGAACTGCCTTGCACAATTAACTAGAGTAAATAGTTCCAAAATCATAAACTTCTCTTGTAATCCAATAATTACTGTAATCTTTCATACATTCATCTTCTTATTCATATTACAATCAATCAAACAAATCAATGCCAAAAGAATGAAGAGCAAGCAAACACAGCTGAACCAAATCTGAATGCAAAAAAAACAAAAAAAACAGAGACAATTTGAAACCGCGAAGTGAACAAGCAGGCAGTTAGCATTTCCAAAGCATTGTAATAAATGATTCGCTTAAGGACATCATACAATATTTGGATTCAAGTTTTTATGATTAATTAAGAAATAATTACGGTTACCTCATAAAGCTTATACGGTACGACAATTCCGAGGCAGAGAGTAAGCCAGAATGGAGTATAGAGAAGGAAAAACACTTCTCCCCATCTTTTACTCGGATTTGAAGCCAGCCATAGATTCGAACTAGAACCTGTGAAGTTGATGCGAATGTTGAAAGATAGATTATTCTGAATATCGATAAGAGAGATTTGATTGATGAACTCACCGTTCATTTCGCAAATGGAAGCTCTCGTCGTCTTCTTCTTCGCTGGATGGATCTCGTGAGAGAGAGTGTATTGCTTGGACTGGTTTGACAGTTTTATGTTAATGGAATTATGGAAAGAAACCAAAGAACAAGTAAATCATAAATTAGACCTTTAACTTTATCTAAAAATTACATTTGTTCTAATACTTTACAAAATACAAGCTAAATAAAGTATGTAGAAAAATGCAAATTCCTTTAAATTTTAAATATCATGATCTAATTTACACGAGGCCATATCAGTAAATCTCCATATTTAAAATTGAAACAAATGTTTTGTATTATCGAATTGTCAGGCTCTTTATCGGGTTAATTGGAATTTCAGACATTTTTTTCGAATTTATAATTTAATTACCGAACTCAGCGAATTAAAAATTTTGACGGCCGAATTTAAAAAATTAAAAAAATTTAAAAAATTGGCAGTTAATATTCTCAATTAGCTGAAATTCAGTAGTTAAACGAGTTAAATAAATTTTTATTTATTTATAAATGTCACCTAAATAATAGGTTAAAGGCGTTAAGGAAAAAATCGTGTTTAGTATAATTTTAACAATAAAAAATTTCAAATGGTAAGATTTGAAAAAATATTTGTGAAATCTCAATTTTCCTCGTTCACACCTAATTTAGCAAAATTTTTTATTTTCATATAAGATTGTTTTTTATTTTATAATTCAGTTTTTTTTTAAATAACTTATTTTACTTTATATATCAAGATTATTTATTATACGAATATGTATGAGTTTAACAAAATAATAAAATTAAGATAGAACCGGACATTCTATAATTAATAATTAAAATAAATTATATAAATATCTAAATATATTTAGATTGTATAAAAGTAATTTTATAAAAAATAATTAATATTTTATTATAACAATTGTGTTTTGATTTCGTATGTACAAATAAAACTTGAGAGTCATACTAATAATTAAATTAAACTCAATTTATAATACATTAATAAATTTATAGTGACAATTTCACTTGGTAGTATACATTCTAATTTAAATGATTATAATACACACAAAAAAACTATTTTATAATAAGGTTATAAGGTATTCATTTCTTACAGTTTAGAGTTTATTTGCTCTTCTAATGAAATTTAAGGGCTTTTTTTTTGTTCAACTATTTTTAAATGATAAATCAGATGATAGAGATCCAGTATCTATTTAAATAAATATCTCATATTTTGGGAGTGGAGACTTGTTTATTACAAGTTGATTATAATAAGTAAAAAGTTCATTTTATTTACTTACTTTTTTTATAAGGGTTAAATTATTTATTAAACTTTTAAAAAGGTTCTCACTAATAATTTTATTTTGACTGAGGTAAATATATAATTTTTAATAAACAAATCATAAACCACAAGAAATGATAGGGGGTAAGTATATAAATTTTAATAAACAAATCATAAACAACCGCAATAAATGATAGAGGGAATAATATAATGTGTCAGTCTGTGTTAAAACCTGAAAACCTTATTATTAGTTTCTATATTTTATTGATTGAATAACTCCAAACAAGTTTTCTTATAATATATATTTGGTATTTTCTAAAAATATAATTTTTTATTTTATAATTTATACATTGAATAATTTTGTAAAATATTGATAGAATCAACATTTGCATCAAATAAGTTGGCACTTGTACTAATGTTCTCCTTTCTTTGTTTTTTTATATTAATTTTTTAATATTTTAATTAAAAATTAAAAATATTATTTTTTCCATTTTTCCTCTATTAAGTTTCTCTTTTATATTTTTTCTATTAATTTAAAAATATATATTTATATAATTTATATTAACTAATTTATTTATATAATTTGTAAATAAATAATAAACAGAAGAAATCAATTAACTAATTTTTAATTATAAAGTATATATAAATATATATATATATATATATATATAAAGAAAAATAAAAAATATTGTAGACACTCATTTTTATCCAATTTATAATTTTAAAACAATTTTGAGCCAATTAAATTAATTTTCAAAATTTCTATGTGGACTAATTGTATGAGATTAAAATAAATAATTAATTTAAAAAACGGTGATGTATCAACCAAATTTTAAAATAATTAAATTACGAACCATTTAAATAAAATATAAAAAAATATAGATAAATAGACAAATTAAATAAATCAAACAAAATAAATAAATTAGAAAACTATCTTTCTATTATTAATTAATGTTGGTTTATTTATTTTATACGAATTAAAAAAAATAATAATAAAGCAACTAATCAACAAAGTTAAATACCTAGTCAACTAGATAAACAAGAAGAAATCAAACAAAAACCTAAGGAGAAATGTCACTAGACTAAAACAAGTGTGATGGAGGCTCATGGGCCAAGATATTTAATAAATAAATCCACAAAGCCCAAGAAGGTACTTATAATGAATAAAATGGAGGCCCATGATTCAACTTCAACATGAATTATACATGCACGATCTAACCAGACGCTCAACGTCTTCATAGCCCGTTTGCGCTCAAAAGCGACCACAAACACCTTTCTGCGCGATCTAAAGGACTCCCACGATCGTTTGCGATGAGGAATCTATTACGATAGTTGATTAAACCTTGATCGAAAGGCCCAGGAGCTACCACGTGGAGGCACCACAATTACCCGATGAAGAAACTATTTGTTTCCTTTTCTTTTTTCTGCTTTGTCTATTTTGTACCTCTTTCTATTACCACCCTTGAACTTATTTCCTTCTTTAGTTTTGGTCATAGTCACCCCTTGGATTATTTCATCAATACATTTATTGAATGAAAGAGCATCTTGTCACGGGTTGAAACTCGATCCGTGTGACACTAGGCTAGATCGATTCAAATTCTAGCTAGTAAGCCTTTTAGACAATGTAAGAAGAATTTAGAGAGAGAGCTTGAGAATAATAATTGAGAAGAATGCCAATTTTACCCACCAAGTTGTAAGAAGGTGTCAAATTTACTTATTAAGTATCAAAATTCTATTTATACCTATTAACTTGTAAAAAAATGTCAAATTTATTTGAAATAACAGAAATGTTAAACACCGTCAAAATTTTTGCCACATGTAATATCCACATATTTTATTTATTTATTTTTATATTGTCATTACTTTGATTATTTTTTCATTCAAACAAAACATTAAAAATTGTCTTTATCTATTCTTTCTCTCTTTTATCCCACAATTATCCATTTTTCTTCTTAATTTTTCCCTCTTCATCTCCTCTTTAATATCTTCATCTCCTCTCTAATATGCATAAGGATTGCATTGACAAGTCCCTTCCTAAAATGAAATTGAAGCCATATCCTTGTAATAAGATCATTCAACTTCTATCCCTAATTTAATTCAAATGAAGATATAAACAGAATCTCCTATGCATAGAAGACAGCTCGCGTCCGGGATGCTCATATACTTACTGATACGATCACGAGTGCTGAGTCTTTCCCAGAAGGCGAGCCATAGAATGAACTGGTGTCGAGGGATAATCTTCGTTGACCATACAAGAGGAGCCCATTCTACTTTCTGCGCTTTTTCCCGGATTACCTCCCATATTTTCTTCAATACCAGCTTCCCATTATCCTCAGCTTTCCATTCATGAATATCCGGTATGTCGTGTAGTTGTATGTTACTTATATGATCAAGTATCCTCTTTCCTTCTGAAATTCTTCTCAAGAGCAAATTCTAATTCCCGTCTTTGATGTCTCTGATTTTCGCTTTTGCGCAGTCCCTTCTGATACGAGTATTAAATGAAGAAACCATAGATCACCTATTCGGGAGCTGCTGTATTGTTTCGGAGCTTTGGGACAGATTCTATAAAAGCCTGGAGCTGACCAGTTTCCCGAGCGAATGGAATAAAATCAAAGAAGCAGCACTACTCAAAGCCAAGGGAAATAAATTTGCAACAAGCGTGTTCAAGTGTGGTTTTGGAGCAGTGGTGTATAACATTTGGCAAGAACGGAATGCAAGGGTATATGACAGAACCTGCAGGAGCATTGACGAGTTATGGAAAGATATTGTATCGGATTGCAGCGCCCTCGCGGGAACGTGGAGAAGAATTCCAAGCACGGAGCAGAACTGGAATATCTGCAGGAACTGGAATTTACCGTTTTTTAAACTCACTAAAATTGAAAGCATTGTAAACAAATAATTCATTTACGTTTTTAGCTTTTTAGCTTTTATTCAGAATGTTACGACTTCAAAATCATTCTAGGCCTGTTTAGAATGATCTCTTAAACTCGTGGTTTTTTTTCCCGTTTTTGGGAATTTTTAATGAAATGACGCTAAGTCGTTTCCCCCCCCCCCAAAAAAAAAGATATAAACAGAATCTCTTTATATTATAAATCAAAAATAATTTATATTAAATTAAGTCTTTATAACTATCCAAAAAAACTATAAAATTAATAATTGAACTACAATAAGTTTAACTAAAATGATATTACATGATTCAAAATGAATTATGGGTGACAAAAATTTACTTTGAGATTGTATTTATCTCTCTTTCCATTTGAATTAAAAGTGGATAATATGATAGAGGTAGATAAACCTCAATTTCATTAATTAGTTTATTTTAGGAAAAATAATCAGTCGATCCAGATGGAGATGGAGAGAGAAAAGTTAGAAGAAAATGGATAATTGTGAGATAAAGAGAGAGAAAAAAATGGATAAAAAAATATTTAATGTTTTATTTAAATTGAAAAATAATTAAAGTAACCTCAATTTAAAAAAAAAAAAGTGAATATTACACGTGACAAAAAAATTGACGGTGTTTAACATTTCCGTTATTTTAAATAAATTTGACACTTTTTTACAAGTTAATAGGTATAAATAGAATTTTGATACTTAATAAGTAAATTTGACACTTTCTTATAACTTGGTGTGTAAAATTGACATTCTTCCCAATAATAATTATATTGAATGAATACTTGATGTTTTCAATCTAATACTTTTGAGGTATTTTTAGGGCTAATTACAACTACTACATTTATGATACCAACCAACTACCATATTAATGATATAATGCTCAATTACCCCATTAATGATATTCTCCAAACTACCTCATTAATGATACAATATTCTAGGGCATGCCTTTTACCAATGATTTTAGAAGATTCTTTGGGTTGACCTGCTTTAGATGGGTGAACATCCCTCTTGGCTAGGAAGATTAGTGCACTGACTAATGGGTCATAACATTCTCCACCACCTAAGTCATGGTCGTTCTCGGCTCGACCTTGGACCCGTACTTTTCAATCTCTTGCCTGAATTGCCACAAGTGATCCTCTCTTTCCCAGTTATTCTCGACATCGGTAGACCTTACAATCATACGAAGTATTCAGTAAAAGGGGAAACACCTCTTTTTTTAGTCTCCCTATGAGATATGATTTCTGTTATGTCTTTGCCGAAGGAGGTCGTGACGGTAGTTGTTGCCCGACTGGATTGTCCCATTTCCGCATCCTCCACATCTTCGTGAAACAACTTAAGTTTACTTACGTGGAATACTAGATGAATCTTGAGTTTGGGTGGCAACTCCAACTGATATGAGACATTCCCCACATGCCGCTCGATTTTAAACGATCCCTCGTATCTACGTACAAGCCCCTTGTGCATAGATCGTAGAGATTTGAATTTTTGTTGGTGTAATTTCATCATTACTTTGTCCCATTCCTTGAACTCGATTGCATGCCTCTTTAGATCTGCTCATTTCTCCATCTTCTTGGTGACTTTGTCTAAGGACGCTCGAGCAAAATCTACCTCCTCTTCTAAAGATTTGGCAAAAGTGTAGGCGAACGGACTTTGTCCAACGTGACTAGTAGCCAAACTTTGCGGAGTCACTAGTTGTCTCCATATCGCTAGTTCGAACGAACTCCGCCCAGTCGATTCGCTCCTCTACAAGTGAGAACTGCGCCGTGTCTAAAAGTCTACTCTAGTCTCTTTGGTTGTCGCTCACATAGTGTCTCAGATATAACTCTAGCAAGGCATTGATCCTTTCTGTCTGCCCATCGGTTTTTGGATGGAAGCTCATTGAGAATGCTAGATTGGTCCCGATCAATTTGAACAATTCAAATAAAAAATTTCCGGTGAACCGAGGATCTCTATAACTCACAATTGTCTTTGGGACTCCCTAATGATTCATGATGTTCTTCAAGAACAACTTGGTTGTATCGACGCTCGTAACGTCGAGTGGTCCCACTTAAAAAGTGTTATACTTTGAGAAACGATCAACCACCAATATGATCGACCCGTACCCCTCAGACTTTGGTAGTGTTGTGATGTAATCCATCGAGATGCTTTCAAATGGATGTTCCGACACTAGTAATGGTTGGAGAAAACTGTCTAGTTGTTATTGCTCGATCTTGTCTTGTTGGCAAATAAGACATGTCCGCACATAAGCTTTCAGTTCATCTCACATTATGGGCCAATAATATGAATCCTCAATCAGCGCCATGGTGCGATGCATTCCTAGGTGGCCTGCCCATTTTGAATCATGACTTTCCTTCAAGACGTCTCGTCGTAAGCTTCCCCACTTGGGTACGAACACTCGATTTCCTTTTGTCATGAGTAACCCGTCTTCGACCAAAACCTTCGAGTCTTGCCGCTTCGAGCAAACTCCATCAGGCTCAGTGCATTGGGATCCTTCTCTAGGCCCTCCCAAATGCGTTCCCTTAGGTTGATCTCTAATTGACTAATGGCGGCCAGCTTTGCCTTACAGCTTAATGCGTCGGCTACACAATTGGTAACCCTCGGCTTGTATTCCAATGTGTAGTCGAACTCAGCTAGGAATTCTTGCCACCTAGCATACTTAGGAGTTAACTTTTTTGTGTTTGGAAGTAGATAGTGGCTACGTTGTCTGTCCGAACCATGATCCTGCTCCCAAGCAAGTAATGCATTCATGTGCGTAGGTAATGCACGACCGCTATCATCTTTTTCTCATGGATTGTGTATCTTCGTTCCGTATCATTTAACTTTCGACTTTCGTATGTAATAGGGTGTCCATATTGCATCAACACACCTCCGATGACAAAGTTAAATGCATCAGTCTGCACCTCGTACTCCTTGGTATGGTCCGGTAGTGCTAATACTAGTTGTTCGGTAACTTTGGCCTTAAACCCCTCAAAGGCCTCCACACACTTTTCATCCCACTTCCATGATCGATCTTTCTTCAAGAGATTGGTTAGGGAAGTAGCTATTTTTGAGTACCATGTGATTAACTTCCGGTAGTAGTTTACTAAACCAAGAAATGATCGGAGTTGAGGCACATTTTTAGGTGGTTCCCATTCTCGAATAGCCTTAACCTTGGCCTCATCCATCATAAGGCATTCAGACTTCACTTGATGGCCAAGAAACATCACTCAATCTTGGACAAATGAACACTTTTCCCACTTTGCGTACAACACATTCTCCCGCAAAGCTTGAAGAATTAATCTTAAATATTCAACATGCTCATGCAACGTGAATGAGTATACAACAATATCATCAAGATAAACTACCACAAATTTATCTAGGTAGGGGTGAAAAACCTTGTTCATGAGGGTGAAAAATGTGGTCGATACATTAGTAAGGCCAAAAGGCATGACAAGGAATTTGTAAGACCCATACCTTGTGACCATGGTGGTTTCTGACTCATCCCCTTTTGCTATTCTCACTTGCCAATATCCGGGCCGCGAGTCTATCTTTGAGAACCACTTGTCTCTTCTAAGTTGATCGAATAGCTCACCAACGATTGGGATTAAGTATTTATTCCGAATTGTCATCTTGTTCAGCGCTCGATAGTCCACACACATCCTTAATGACCCATCATGCTTCTTTTGGAAAAGAATTGAGGCACCATAGGGCGATTTGGATGGCTGGTTCATTCTAGCATCAAGCAACACTTTCAATTGCTTCTACAACTCCTTTAGCTCGGGTGGTGCCATTCTATAGGGTGTGCGAGAGGGTGGTAAAGCATCTGTCACCAACTTGATTTTGTGGTCCATGTCCCGTTTTGGCGACAATCTTTTTAAGAGTTCATTGAGCATCATATCTTTAAATTCCTCCAATAATTCTTGGACTTCCTTGGGGAACTTCTCTTTCCCCTTTGGAACTGTCCTCATCATCCATCATAGGGAAAGCGACAAATGTCTCTTCACCACGCTAGAGGCCTCTACTGAATTGTATTGCCGAGAGCATGCCCATTCCCTCTAGTTCCCTTCTTACTAATATTGCGTTAGTCTTTTCGTGATCCAAATGACTAGCAAATTAGAATAGGGAATTATACAAGTGTGTACCTAATTTATTCATCGTAGACCCAACACTACATCATAATCATCCAAATGGACTATCGAAAATGAGACCCTTCCTTTCTAGTCTCCCCAACCATCGGTTTGGCTACCGTATTCACGGACTTGATAGTTCCCCTTATTGGGTTGATGCTGAGACCCAATGCATTAGCCATTCCTTCAGGTATGAAGTTGTGGGTAACTCCAATATCGACTAGTGCTTTGACATGCTTTCCCCCGATCAAGGCCTCCATGAACATTGAGCCCCTTTTTGTTCCCTTGATTGACCCAACGATACTAGCCTTAACATCATTAAAAAGTTTTAGGGATCCCAGTTGAGCCCCTTCTTCCTCATTGGAGGACTTAGTTTCTCAAATTTCTGCAACATTTTTACCTTTGAACGGGCACATGAACTTTATGTGGTTGGTAGCACCACAAATGTGACAAGTTCTTGACTTACCCGTTTCGTCAGTTTGTCTTTCTGAATTGTTGTTTGGTTGCCACTTCTTAGGTAGGCGGTCTCCCCCACCTTTCTCATTGTTGTCTCTATTGAACTTCGGTCTATCCATAGACACTTTTAGCTCAATTAGTCTTTCCGCAACCGCAATTGCCTCGGAGACATTCTGTATCTTAGCCCTTTGTAGTTCTAACTATGCCCATGTCTTTAGGCCGTTAACAAATGCGAACAGTGCCTCCTGTTATGTGAGACTAGGTAACTTGAGCATCAATTCTTGGAACTCCTTCACATGCTCCTTGATGGTCCTATTGTGCACAAGTTGACTTAGCCGCTTATGTGCCTCAAAGTCGGCATTCTTTGGGAAAAATTGGTGCTTGAACTCAGTCTTGAAGTCTTCCCATGTTTCCATCCTCAACATACTTCGTTCAATGTCTGTTTCACTCCTTCTCCACCAAAATAGCGCTATCTCTATTAGGAAGAAAGGGTTGTCTACAACTTGGTACGATCATTAAGTATGCTTGATGTCCGAAAATATTGTTCCATGTTCCAAAGGAAGTACTCAACTTCCCTTGCACTCCTTAAGCCTTTGAACGGAGTTGGCTTGAGAACATCCATTCGATGAGGTGTCGCACCTCGAAGTTCCCCTCCATTCCACCCAATCTGACCTTCCATCGCATCGAACCTCCCCATCATTTCCCTTTGGAGAGCGTTGATCATCGCATGGGCTTCTCCTCGGATTGTCTCGAGTACTTCCTTTCGGATATCATTAATCTTCCCTTGATTTGATCCTAGTATTTCGTCACCAATGCTATGATTCGAATTGTTAATGATCCCCATGACCTCATTCATCAACTTTTCACATACCTCATCCAACACTATCACTCTACCAACCACCTAGTGTTATAAATGGCGGCCGAGGCGGCCGCCTAGACGGTGCCTAGGCGGTAGGCGGTCCAACACCGCTCCTCTTTTACATGAGGCGGTCTGATAATTTAATTATTTAATTATTTATTATTTTTAATTAATTAATTACTAATATTAATATATATATATATGAATTTAATAAAAAAACTCTTTAACTCCAAATATTTGTTTAAATTTTGAAATGATTCTTTACATTCCAATTCATTTATCTTATTCATTTCTCTTCTTTACCATTTCCAATTCATTTCTCTTCTTCTTTTCCGTTTCTTGTCTTCTTCACCTCACTTGATCATTTGCATCTTCTTCAATCATCTATCTCTTCTTCAGCCTGTCTATCTCTTCTTCAGCAGCTCATCTATCTCTTCTTCAGCCCGTCTACCTCTTCTTCAACTCGTCTATCTCTTCTTCAGGAAGTCTATCTCTTCTTCAGCTTGTCTACCTCTTTTCAGGTCAATATCTCTTCTTCATTTTATTAATTATTTGAATATATGTGTAGTATACTTGTTTATCTAGATTTTGCTTTATATTAGGTTATTTGAATGGCGGAAAAAGATAAATAGTTAGAAAGTGTTCAAGTGGAATTGAAGAGAAACTCTAAGGATATCGCTTGGGATTATGGAGTGTTATTTTCCAAAGAGAAGCGGGATTGGATCAGTTGCAAGTTATGTAAAAAACTTATTAAAGGAGGTGTTCATAGAATGAAGCACCATATTGTTGGCATTGTTGGACAGGCTGAAGCATGTCCTAAAGCATCCGATGAAGACAAAAGGAGAGTCAAAGATTTTCTTGAAAAGACTAAGGATAAAAAACGTGCAAATACTGAAGAGCTAAAAGAAGAGAGAGATGAAGTTAATATAGATGTTGAAGATAATTTGGCAATAGAGAAAAATTTTGTAAGGAAAAAGTCTAAGCATCTTGGGCCTATTGATAAGTGGACGTCCACCATTGATCCAACAAAAGTAAGGCAACAAAGTATAAATGATGCACTTAAGTTGAAATTTACAAATGATGTGCATGCATATCTTGCTAGATGGGTTTATGAGGCAGGGGTTCCCTTCCATTCAATTGACAATTCAATTTTCGACAATTTGTAGAAGCGGTTGGACAATTTGGCCCAGGCTACAAAACTCCAAGTCAGTATCTTCTAAGAGAGCCACTTTTGAAGCAAGAAGTTAAGAACACTAAGTTATCTCTAAAAATACATGAAGAATAGTGGTTGAGAAATGGGTGTTCAATAATGACCGATGCATAGACGGACCGTGAGAGAAGAAGTATTATGAGCTTATGTGTCAATTGCAAATTAGGCACTTCACTTTTGGGTTCTATTGAAGAATCTATGGAAGCTCACACTGGGATTTACATCTTTGAGTATATGGAAAAATATATCAATGAAATTGGACCTCAACACGTTGTTCAAGTAGTGACGGACAACGCCACAAACAATATGGCAGCAGCTGAGCTTTTGAAGGTAAAACAACCTCACATATTTTGGACTTCTTGTACGACTCATACAATTAATCTCATGCTTGAAGCAATAGGAAAACTATCAAAGTTTAGTGGAGTGCTAGAGAAAGCAAAAGCTCTAACAATATTTATGTATGCACATCATAGAACTTTGGCAATTATGAGGAAATATACTAAGAAAAGGGATATTGTGAGGCTTGGGGTGACTAGATTTGCCACCTCCTTTTTGACATTGGAAAGTCTCAAAAGAAATAAAGATCAATTGAGACTTATGTTTACATCTGATGAGTGGAGCAAAACAAAATTACGGACTACTGTGAAAGGTAAAGCGGCGGAGGCTACAGTAACAAGCATTTCATTTTGGAATGGGGTTTATTTGGCTTTGAATGTTTTCACCCTTTTAGTGAAAGTTCTACGTCTTGTTGATGGTGACAAAAAACCATCAATGAGATTTTTATTTGGAGCACTTAAACAAGCCAAGGAAGAGGTAAAAAAACTTCAAAAAAGAAGAAAATGCCATCCCTATTTTGAAGATTGTTGATACAAAGCCCAAGAGTAGACTTGATAGCCCTTTGCATTACACTACTTATTTATTGAATCCAATTTTTTACTTTAAAGATTCAAGTATACATAATGATGTCAATGTTATGAATGAGTTCTTGAATTGTGTTGAGAAAGTTTTTTCTACCTATACGAATATGCAATCTATCATTTCCAATGTAGAATTGTTGAAGTATAAGAACAAATCTAGAAATTTTAGTAGGAAAATGGCGATTGCAGCATATGAGAAGGTGAATGTGTATCATGATTTTGATCCGGGTAAATCTCTTATCCTTATTATTATCCATTAACACTTAACATATAGGTCACTTTTACCATTTATTTTTTTCCTCTTTATTTTTTAAGTTGGATGGTGGTCCAATTATGATGGTGACACTCTAAATTTGCAAAGAATGGCAATGAGATTTCTTTCATTGACTAGTAGTTCATTGGGGTATGAAAGAAATTGGAGCTAATTTGAAGGGATAGGTATTTTTTATAAATTATAGTTTTACTATTCATTAACTATTATTATTTTTATTTATAATTTAATAATTGATTAGATACATACTAAGAAGAAGAATAGACTTGAGACATCAAGGTTGAATGATCTAGTATATGTCAAATTCAACGCCAATCTTATGAAGAAGAAAAGTAAAATAGAAATAGGTGGAGATTTGCTTTTATGTTCTCAAGCTAGTGAAGCTCAAGATTGGCTTGTTGAGGGTGGTGATGAAGATGAGGTCGAGCCAGGTTCAGGACTTACTTGGAAGATGGTGGCAGAGGCTTTAGGGGCAGATGAAGTACTTAGACCAAGGAGGAGTGAAAGGAGAATCACTATTAGAGAACTTGACGAGAATTTAGATACATCAGATCAGGAACATGAAGAAAATATTGATTTTGAGTCCGATGATGAGAGAATTATGAATGTAGCTGATGGTGCATACATTGAAGATTTAGAAGATTAATTATGCTTACATACTTATTTTTTTTTAAATGTTACTATGCTAGAGAATATGAATTTGGATTTTTGGTAAAATGATAATTATAAAACATCTTTATTACATTTATATTTATTTATATTATATATTCAACCGCCTAGGCACCCGAGACAATAGGCAGTCACTAACTGCACCGCCACCGTCTACCGCCGTTTAGAACATTGCAACCACCACGCTAAACGCTTCGAGAGCTTCTTAGTGCTCATTGTGCCTTCTTCAAGTCGGGTCACCCACGCTTCCATGGAAGCACCTCTCTCGACAGACTTATCCCTCTTGGATCCCTTGTCCTTATGTTTGTCGGTCGAAACCTTAGTGATGGTAACAACACTTAAATCCATCTCTTGCAGCTTGAATGCGGAAGCACAACCTTGCTCTGATACAACATGTCACAGGCTGAAACTCGACCCGTGTGATACTAGGCTAGATCGACTCAAATTCTAGCTAGTAAGGGTAAGCTTGTTTGAGGGTTTTGTATTAGGTAATGGGAAAAAGAATAATAGGTGATGTTTGGTAATAATATATAAATAATAGGTGATGTTTGGAATAGTAAAATCATTCCGTTATTCTAAGGATTCAGTTAATCCTCTCTCATTTGGGGGTTATCCAATTTTCATTCCTTTCCATTTCATCTTCATTTTCTGGCCTTCTTCTCTCTTCACCTTCTTCTATCAATGCCTTCTTCTTTTCATCAATCATTTTCTCCAACTCCTCCAATCATCTTCTTCAGTTGATCAGTTCTCATTGTATTTCTACCACTAGCACGAGCATAACACAAGCCCTAAACCTAGATGGTAAGTTTCTCTTAATTTTAATTTGTGAAGTTAGATGTTTTCCAAAATTTGTATGTATTATTGATGATATCTTCAACTAGGACTAGATATTCCAAAGATTGAACTTTTTTTTACATTTACATTTGTTGGGATTAGAGTTTTTTGGACTGTTGAAAGCAAAAGAAGGAGATTCCCGATCGATAACGGAGGCTCCAATAGACGGAAAATCTTCATCAGGTAGTTGGCCCTCATCCTTAAAAAATCAGGTTCAAATCCTTTGCCTATTTAGACTCAAATCCTTTGCTTGTTTAGACTCAAATTGATTCCTAGATACGACCCTCATTTGTAATCATTTTTTTTCAGTCAATTACTTTTCCCCTGCTTTCTATGATTAAATGTGTATTCTTTGTGAACCAGATTTAAATGAATCATTTTTTTTGAATTTGAGATGGTGAAGTGGAAACGAAACTGCAAATTATTGTAGTTTTTGGCTGTGATGCTCATTTAGTTTGTCATTATAATTAGTTGTAGATGAATGCCGTGTCCCGGTTAAAGTAGAGGACTGAAGCTGAGAATTAGAGATGGTAGAAGAATGATAGTGAGACAGAATTGAGAGTGATAGAAGAAGGAGAACGAAAGAATTGGTAGAATAGAGATGGAGAATGAAATAAATCTATTATAGCACCAGTTTGTTGCATACCTTTGCCATGATAATGAACCCTCAATGTGAGCTTATATTATGCAACAATTCAGGGTTAATAACAATGATATATGAATGAAATGATTGATATTAGTTACTGCAAGGTGTTTCATTATTCGCTTGCTTAAAAATTGTTTGATTGGATTTTTTAAGCAAATAACTGACATTAATTTGTTAACAACACAAGCGGCACTACTGCAACTAATTCTTCTGCATTCTTTTCCTCCAAATCAAATGAAGAACTGAAATTTTCTACATTAAATAACCTAATTTTACTAGGAATTAGAATAATGTGTATGATGCAGACACAAAATTAGCTAAACTTGAACATAACCTTCAATATACAATTTTATAGTCGGTAATATTTTCATATCTTCTTACAGTTTTGGATGTCTTTGCACATGAATTTTTAGTTTGGATCATTCATGTTTGTTTTGAAACTATTTATTTGATTCAATGTCTTACTTGAATTGAAACTATTTGTTATTCTTCCTAATATTAAAGAAAACTCATTTTTGTTGTCTTTTAATTACAATTCTTTTTTCAATGTTTTTTCTTTGTAATTTTTTGATGTAGATAAATGGTTCGTCCTCTTATTACTCAACAACGATGAAAACTAAAGAAATTATTATTACTTCAACAAACAACAAACAACATGTTTGTTTTTTTATTTTCTCAATATTATGTAGAAATTTATTCCTACATTCAGGAAAGATTTTGTGATATTAAAACAAAAGAAGAAAAAATAATTTCTCGAACTAGATGGATGGCTAGATTGACATTAGAATGTGATTCAACTTGCATTAATGAACTTCGAATAGATAAGACAACCTTTAGAATATTGTGTGAAATGATAAGAGATATTGGAAGTTTGATGCCCACAAGGAACACATCAATAGAGGAGGTTGTAGCAATGTTCGTATATATTTTGGCCCATCACAAAAAAAAGTAAGACAGTTTCTCTACTTTTTTACCGTAGTACATAAACTGTGAGTCGACAATTTCATGGAGTTCTTGATGCAATTTTGAAATTGCATCAAGTCTTACTGAAGAAGCCAATACCCATCCCTCAGGATTGTCGCGATAAAAAATGGAAATGTTTCCAGGTACATTGAACATTATACATGTATTATTATAATATATAAAGTTATGAGTGAATAATTAGTTTCATATAACGTTGTTATACTTGTTAATTATAGACTCCTTTAATTTGTAGGGCTGCTTAGGAGCATTAAATGGAACATTAATTAAAGTTACACCGCCTAATGAGAATAAATCTCGATATCGCATGAGAAAATGTTGTATTTCAACAAACGTATTAGGCGTGTGTTGTCCAAACATGCAATATATATATATATATATTGTCTGGATGGGAGGGTTCAACACATGATAGTTGTGTGCTTCGCGATGCAATCTCAAGACCTAATGGTCTAAGAGTTCCTTTAGGTAAATTTGCATTGCTATATCTATTAAGAAGTGAAAATTTTGATTTCTTTCATTATTTTAAATCTTTATTTATTTTAAAACTATGAAGGTTGTTATTACTTGGCTTACTCTGGATATTGCAATACAAAATAATTTCTTATTCCCTATCGAGTACAACGATATCACCTCAAAGAATTTGATGGTCATCGACTAAAGACTCTAGAGGAATACTTCAACATGAGAGAAGGAAAGCCAACCGGAGATTCTTAAAAGGAATATGGGAGATTCTTGCACCCCCTTCATTTTTCTCCATTCAAAGTCAAGTTCGCATCATAATGGCATGTTTTCTTTTGCATAACTTGATTCGCAAATTTATGAGTTTTGATCCACAAGAATCAAGAATTGAAGAAGAAGAAGAAGAAGAAGAAGAGGAGGAGGATAGTGTTGAGGAAAATGATGATGAAGAAGTGGAGCATATTACATAAATTAGTCTAAGTAGTGAGTGGCTAGAATTTAGAAATAATTTGGCCCCTAACATGTATAACACGTGGTCCACTAGATATAGTGGCAATGAAGTTGATTAGTGCTTATTTCATATGAATATTATGATAATTACGTAATTTGGATTTATGTTTGTATTTGAATGATTTTATACTTAGTTTTATATCTATCATTCAATATTTGTGTTAAGATTTTCATACAGTTTAAAATTTCAGTAACTAGTACTTATATTTAATGAAGTTCGTTCAATGAAGTTCATATTTAGATTGTATTTAACTTTCTGCCATTTTTTGTAGGATGTCTATCTCTACACTTGTTTCTTGTGGACAGGGGAAAAACAAACAATTTTGGACGGAGGAGGAGGTTGATGCATTGATTGATGCTATCCAAGAGCTAGCTTGTAATCTATTATGGAAAGTAGATTTTGGATTTAAGAATAACTATATAGTTCAGCTACATAAGATGTTGATGCGAAAGATTCTCAATTTCAGTAAAGAAGCTACTCCCCATAATGAATCAAAGATAAAAAAACTTAGAGCCAAATACAATCTCATTTCAGAGATGTGTATGCAAAGTGGTCGCCAATGGGATGACGTTGAACATAGAATAAAATGTGAAAAATAGTGGTTTGATGAATGGTGCATGGTAAGCTATTCTAAATTTCTGTCAATCATTTATTGAATTTTTACTTTCATATTTTATATATTTTGAGTTTTATATTGTTTTATTTTGTTTAGACTCACCCCAATGCTGTGAGATTGCGAGATTTTACATTTCCATATTTGCGCAAACTAGACATGGTGTGGGTTAAAGATAGAGCAACAAGGCTCGGAGCTGAGGATATAGTTGATGCATGCGTGGATCCTAATTGGAAGAATGATGTGATTGTGAGTTCTTTATCAGATGGTGAAGATGAAGTTGTTGTCACTTCTCACTCACAAGGTTTACATGCAACAAACAAGAAAAGAAAGAAGCTTTCACCAATAAGGGAAAGTTTGCACAAGAAGAAAATATCAGAAACCTTTCAACAAAGGATTGACTCAAAATTGGATTTTAATTCCAAATTTGAGTCCATTTGTGACAAAATGGCATCACAATATACTATTGTGACAAATGCTTTGATTGCAGAACCAAAATCTGAATCTTTAAGTGCTTTAAAGATGCAAGAGGTTATTGATGAATTAATTAGCATTGGCATACCTCAAATGGATATTGGTAAAGCTCTTGAAATTTGCTACAAGGACCCTATGAAAGTAGAAGTTATATTCGCATTGCCAAGTCATTTAAGACGATCTTTTATGCTTTGATTTGTTCATCCATCTTTTAATCCGTGAATTAGGTAATTGATAGAAAAATTAAGTAGATTAATTTTTGAACCGGCCAAATAAACTAAACAGAGATTAATCTTCATGTGCAGGTACTTAACAAACCGGAACCGGTTGAGGCATCAAAAACCGGTTGCCACTACTTCAAAGAAACCAGCCTCAAGTGATCAAGTTAAAAGATCACAGGAACCGGCTTCACTTTCTCAAAGCGACCGGTTAACGAAGAACAAAAGATTACATTCCAACCGGATCATAATGCACAAGACACAGAAACCGGACAGTACAGATCAAAAGTCAGAAGATTCAAATCTCAAGAGTGACGTACCATGACGGAAGAAACGTGTCTTGAAAGAATAAAAGAAGATCAGATCCGATCAGAAGCATGCGAGGAAAGCAATGATGCTTTGCTGATCCGATGCTGACAGCCGGAAGCGGATGTTCAACACGTGTATCAATCTGAAAACCGGCTATGTCATCATATGCTTAGAGTCACCTGCATGACTGCCAGGTGTTGAGGAAGTTGAAGCGTGCAAGCAACCTTTCTGCAAATAGGCGTGCTAATGATCAACCAATCCGCAAGAGAGAGAAGAAAGTAACCGTTGGCCACTTTCAGCTATAAAAGGAAGACGGATCGTCTTCATTCAATGCAGTTCGGCACTTGTAGTTGTGAGCATCATAAATTCAAAAAGTCATAAAGCATTAAATTCTAGAGAGATAAAGTCCTGTATTCTAAAACCGGTGTGCTTAAAACCGGAAGCTTTCTGTGTGTGTTTGTGTTGAGTTGTTGTATTACATCAAAGTGTGAGTTTGGTGTAACCGGCGAGTAGCGAAGTTGGGCTCGACCGGAAGTGTAACTGTAACTCTAAAGAGTTAGTGGAGATCCTTCTCATAACCTGAGAAGAAGGGGTGACGTAGGAGGGTTTGCTCCGAACATCCATAAACAAATCCCTTGTCTCGTGCTCTTTCATTCGCTTTCATTTCCTGCTTTCTTAACGTAAACCGCAAACTAATCATACTTCCAAAACCGGTCACTCACCTCCATTAAACCGACTCCTTCCTAAAACATCATCTAAAAGTCGCATTCGTTGCCTCAACCTGAAACAGACATTTCCGCCCTTGAACCCGGTTCAAGAGTGTTAGGATCTAGGTCGCCGCTGGTGGACCGGGGGTTGGACCGGTTAGCGGTTCTCACTCGTAGGGTGGTGATTAATCCGGTTAGAGATTAATACCGGGGTTTCAATACTACACAACCTGTCACAAACCCTTGAACTAAGTTCAAGCGCGGAAGAGGTTTGCTTTCAGGTTGAAGCGGTATACTTGTATGATAGGCACGGTCGGTTTCGGATAATGAGGATTTGGAGATGGTGGGTCGGTTTCGGTAATCTGGATATTCGGTATGGTTAAGTTATTATAGATTCGGTTTGGAGCGGTATGGTTAAGTTAGTCGGTTATGTAATGAAGCCAACAGAAAGTAAATAACACAACAGATTTTATGGATGTTCGGAGATAAAACTCCTACGTCACCCCTTCCTCTCGAAACCGCGAGAAGGATATTCACTAAGGAATACAAATACAAGCCGATCGAGACTTATTCTCTGCTCGATAACACTCTTACAATTTACACCGAAATTGTAGAACACACTCTAACTTTCAACACTTAGGCTTTCTAGAATATCACACTGTTATCACTTGTAGTAAATGCTCTTAGCTCTTGTTATCCCAATGTATGTCCCGCATTTACTCTTCTGCAACTGCCTCCTTTTATAGGTGAAATATGCCAACGGTCATATTTCACTACCTTGAATCCGATTGGCTGATCAGAGGTGCAGTGATTCAGTGTCTCAGACCTGCCGGTCGTCTCCTCAGACCTAACGGTCAATCTCAGACCTGGTATCCTGTTTCAGACCTGCCGGTCTGTAAGGCAAACCTGCTGGGTTTGTCTTTTACTCAATGTAGGCACTGTCTGTTTGGGCAGTTGTCTGTACTTTGAAGATTTCCTTTCTGGCTTATCCCGAAGTAGAAGGATCCGGTAGTACTGTTTTCTGCAGCCTACAGTCTTTCCTCAGACTTGCATGGATATGGAAGTATTCAGTCTGTTCCTTTGGTATCATTCTCAACAGATACCTAAAGTGTCTTCTTGTACTAGTCGGCCACTTGACTTGGCCGAATATCTTTTGGTAGTGAAGTAACCAGACTTCTTCCGGTTATTCTTGTCTTGTGGGTGATCGGCTGTTTGATGGTTCCGGTTTTGAGCTTTGGCCGATCCTTTGTGCTGTCACGTTCAGAATGCTTTTGATCGGTATGGTAACTTGACCGGTTCGGTTTCTTCAGTTGGTTTTCTTTTGTTCATCCGGTCCGGTTCCTTGTTCCTGCGTGGGAAGTTTGTTTAAGTTAGGTTTATTCGAACCGGTCTTGAATTTATCTAACAAAGAGTCTGTGACAGGTTGTGCAGTGCTGAGAAAGGTTTTAGTCTTTAACCGGACTATCACCAAAGAGTTGTGTGTTGTGTAAGCGGCCACCCTTCTCGAAACCGGAAAACACCCCGGTCCTCCAAGGGCGTCCCCGATCCTAACAAGTGGTATCAGAGCGAGGTTCTTAGCACTCAAGCAACCAAAGATGGTGGGAAGCATGACCCATAGTGACAAGCCGCCAATGCTAAACAGCGAAGCATTTAGCAGTTGGAAGAAACAGATGTATCTACATCTGATAACGTTAGATGATGAGATGAGCCGAGTCCTGAAAGAAGGACCGATCAAGATCAACAAGGAGGAAAGTCAGTGGACGAGTGAAGATCGGAGAAGAAGCAACCTGGACAACCATTGCATGAGGCATATCTACAAAGCTATAGATAACAACACTTTGAACAAAATATCAGAGTGCGAAAATGCAAAGGAAGCCTGGGAAACGATTATCCAGATCCACGAGGGAAACGAAAGAACCAAGGAGAATAAAATCTTGGTGGCTACGCAGAAGTATGAAAACATAAGGATGAAACCGGGAGAAAATATGAAGGAATTTAGCAACCGGTTCACCAGCGTAGTAAGCGAGCTTCAGACACTCGGAAAGAAGTATGACAACCGAGAAGTGATCATCAAAGCTCTAAGATCACTACCAAGCACGTGGGATATCAAGACCATGGTGATGAGGGAGTCTAGCACCCTTGGGCAGATGAAGTTGCATGATGTGTTTGAGGATTTGAAAGCCTACGAATTCGAGATCAAGTCTCGGATCGAAGATGAAGCATCTACATCAACCGCAACAAGAGCCTTGGTCACATCGGTGGAACCGGCGGCTCCAGTATCAACCGCACCGGCTCCAGTCAAAAACACTGATCAAATAACCGACGATGTGATGGCGATGCTAGCCCAGAAATTCGGGAAATTCATGAAGAAGAGCCAACCACCATCTAATAATGATTTTAATTATAACTATGTAGATAAATCAAACAAAAGATGTTATAACTGTGATGGTTTTGGACATTTCAGGTCAGAGTGTAGAAAACCAAGAAGAGACGATAGAAAACCGGAAGGAAATTATCAAGGAAATAATTATCAAGGGAATAATTATCAAGGCAACCGGTATCAAGGAAACATTAATCAAGGAAACAATTATCGGGGAAACAACAATAACCAACGAAACGACTACCGAAGAAATGATGATCAACATGTTGATGAAGGAAAGGAGATCCAAAAAGCTCTCATTGCATCCGACGGTGGAAGCGAGTGGGCATATTCCGACAATGAAGATGGTGAAGAGAAAATAACATGCTTCATGGCAAACGACGAAGAGGTATTCGATTTCTCTTCTGATGAGTTTACTAAAGAAGATCTAGTATCTGCACTCAACCAAATGGTTGCTGAGTTCAGAAATATATCTGCGTATATGCCAACACCTGTAGAACCTAAAACCGAACAAATAAATGATGAAAACGATAAAACATGTGAGATCAAAACACATGAACCGGATGAACTATTCTCGGATAATGAGGAGACAGTTCAACCGGTAATGGAAACCGATGAACGAGCAATGTACGTCACGGCTGCGTGGGAGAGATCACGTCAAGCAGTGAAACAAATGTGTAACTATAAACGATATCCGAAGTGTAGATATGGTATCGGTTATGATCCAAGTAAACAAAATGAAACAAAACAATCTAACGGGATGAAACTAACGAAAAACAATCTTCCATTTATAAAATTTGTCAAAAGTTCACAAACCGAAAATGACCTAAAACCGGAAGAAACGCTTAAGTATGTAGGTCCTAACGAATCTGAAAAATGGCTTCATCCTGAGAGAAGGAAAGCCAACCGGAAACCAAATAAAAATAATAAAAACCGACATCAAAGAAGCCCATCACCACATAAGGCATTCTTGAGCAACGACCAAGAAGTTAAGCCAAATATTATCAAAACAATAACCGGGAAAGTGATCCGACTAATTCAAGTCTGGATCCCAAAGGGACTAATCAACCATGGACCCAACTAAATGTGGGTACCAAAAAGGTGTAAATAATTGTTTGTTGCAGGTTAGGAGGAGCAATCGGTTAAAGAATTCTGAATGGTACCTGGATAGTGGATGCTCGAGGCACATGACCGGAAACAAGGAGCTACTGACCGACATCAAGTACGAAACTGGAGCATTCATCACATTCGGGGATAATTCAAAAGGTAAAACCGTGGGCAAGGGTAAGATTGTCCATGGTGAATTATCCATAAATAATGTGCTATTAGTAGAAAAACTAAGCTTTAATTTACTAAGCATAAGCCAAATGTGTGATGTGGGCTACAAAGTTGAATTTCATAAAAACTCATGTTTAGTCAAAAATCAAAATGATGACACTTTGTTAACCGGTAACCGGATAGGAAACATTTACAAAGTGAACTGGAAAACTGATTTCGAAAAACCTGTGTGTATGATAGCCGGAAATGATCCAAATTGGCTTTGGCATAAACGGTTAAATCACTTGAATTTCAAAACGATTAACTTTATTTGTTCCAAGGAACTGGTTCACGGCTTTCCAAATGTTAAATTTTCAAAAGATAAAGTATGTGCTGCATGTCAAATGGGAAAACAAGTGAAATCATCCTTTAAAAGTAAAGGAAATTATCAATCTGAAAGATGTTTAGAACTGTTGCATATGGACTTGTTCGGTCCGGTTAAAGTAACTAGTTTAGGAGGCATGCATTATACTATGGTAGTTGTTGATGATTACTTCAAATTTACTTGGGTTACTTTCCTAGCTTCTAAAAATCAAGCAACTTCAAACTTGATTAAACTGATTTTGAGAATACAAAATGAAAAATCTATTCGAGTAAATAAAATTAGAAGTGATAGAGGAACTGAGTTTATTAACAGTAATTTAACTACTTTTCTTGATGATTCCGGTATTAGGCACGAGTTGTCTAGTGCTAGAACTCCTCAACAAAACGGCCTGGCTGAGAGAAGAAACCGAACTCTCAAGGAAGCCGCAAGGTCAATGATAGCCGATTCGGGTATCGCTCAAAAGTTTTGGGCTGAAGCTATCAACACCGCTTGCTATACACAAAATCGATCTCTAGTGACTAAACGGTTTTCGAAAACTCCTTTTGAAATTTATTTTGATCAAATTCCAAGTGTACGGTATTTTCGAATTTTTGGTAGTAAATGCTTTGTTCACAATAACGGCAAGAAGTACTTGACCGCTTTTGATGCTAAATCCGATGAGGGAATAATGTTGGGATATTCAGCTGTGAGTAAAGCCTACAGAGTATATAATACTAGGACTTTAACAGTTGAAGAAACCGCACACGTTGTTTTCGATGAATCGGTTGAGCGAAACACTGCATTACCCTTCGATCTTCACAACAGAATGGAAAATTTCAATATCTATTCTGATGATGAAGACGAGGTTCCGGTTTTTAGACGCTTTGTCAAGGACCAAGCGGTTGATGTTGAAATTCAACCTGATCAAGCTGCATTACCGCAGAAAGTTGACGCTTCAGTTTCTACTGAAGAAATCGGTCGGTCTGACTCTGTTCAACCTACCGATCAGTCTAACCTTGATCAGCCAGCCGAAAGCTTGGTAGACACGTCTCGGATTAACCTCAGAAGGAACAAAAATCATCCTCTTGAACTAGTAATAGGTAACATATCCTCACCTGTCCGAACTAGGTAACAAAATTTGGATCACTATGGAAACTCTACTTTCATATCACAAATTGAGCCGAAAAAGGTGGATGAAGCACTGTCAGATCCAGATTGGATCTTGGCAATGCAAGAGGAATTAAACGAGTTTGAGAGAAATAAAGTCTGGTACCTAGTTCCTAGACCGAAAAACAAACCGGTTATAGGCACACGATGGGTATTCAGAAATAAACTCAATGAAGACGGTTTAGTTACGAGGAACAAAGCCCAGTTAGTGGCTCAAGGCTATAAGTAGGAAGAAGGCATTGATTTTGAAGAATCATTCGCCCCTGTAGCTAGACTTGAGGCCATTAGAATATTTTTAGCATATGCAGCTTTCAAAAAGTTCAAAGTTTATCAAATGGATGTTAAAAGCGCTTTTCTAAACGGTAAAGTAAATGAAGAGGTGTATGTTAATCAACCTCCAGGTTTTAAAAATCCAGAACATGAAAATCACGTTTACCGGCTGAATAAAGCTCTTTACGGTTTGAAACAAGCTCCAAGAGCTTGGTATGATACTTTGACTCAATTTCTATTTGATCACAAATTTACAATAGGTTCAGTAGACAAAACCCTCTTCAAATTTGAAAGAAAGGAGCAAATCTTACTTGTTCAAATTTATGTTGATGATATCATATTCGGGTCAACCGACCCAAAGTTATGTGACAAATTTTCGAAAATGATGACTGATAGATTTCAAATGAGTATGATGGGGGAAATGAGCTTCTTTCTAGAACTTCAGGTTAAGCAGATGGAAGCCGGAATCTTTATAAGCCAACCGAAGTATACAGTCGAACTGCTGAAGAGATTTGGGATGGATACATGTGCCGAAGCGGCTACGCCAATGAGTCCTTCCGTGAAGCTGGACAAAGATAAAGATGGTCAAGCCGTTGACATCACAGCATATCGAGGAATGATCGGATCGCTGTTGTATCTCACGGCAAGCCGACCCGATATCCTGTTTGCGGTTGGAGTGTGCGGAAGGTTCCAAGCAAACCCAAAGCAAACTCATTATACGGCGGCTAAAAGAATCTTGAAATATCTGAAGGGAACTCAAGAAGTGGGACTCTGGTATCCAAAAGACTCGAGCTTCAATCTAATAAGCTACTCAGATGCCGATTACGCGGGATGCAAAATCGACAGAAAGAGTACAAGTGGAACCTGTCAGTTTCTGGGTGACCGGTTAGTTACTTGGAGCAGCAAGAAACAAACGTCCGTTGCAACGTCAACCGCAGAGGCGGAGTACTTAGCGGCTGGAAGCTGTTGTACACAACTCCTCTGGATCCAACAGCAACTCAGGGACTTCGGAATAGAAGCAAAGGAGTCTCCAATCTTCTGTGACAACACCAGCGCCATAGCAATCACATACAATCTGGTGTTGCACTCAAGAACAAAGCATATCGACATCCGACATCATTTCATCCGAGAGCATGTTCAGGAGAAACACATCCGACTGGAATATGTGTCGACCGAGCAACAAGTAGCGGACATCTTCACGAAACCGTTGCAGAAAGCTAAGTTTTCACATTTTCGAAATATCTTGGGTCTTACTAATCTAAATCAATTGATATAATCAAAATGCATGCGTGTATATAAAACCGGGATATGTGTTCAGGGAGAAGCTAAAGCTTCTCAAACCATATTCAAATAGGCCATTAATAAATCAAATATGCTAACCGGAAGGAAGTCTCCGGTCATGCCCGACTACTTCAAAAAAATTTCAAATCAAATGTATGTTTACTAATACGGCTGAAATAACCAGGTTGAAGTGGATAAAACAAGTCCAAAGTTGAACAATTGTTGATATCAATCAACTATTTTTCATAAACGAAAATATCCTACTAAAACCGGTCATGGAAAACCGCTCAGTACATATGCACTCTGGTCTGATGAAATGAACTTTTCCGGTTAACCTGAGATGACCGACCGAGTTTTCGTGCATGTTTTGAAACATGAAGCCTGTGATTAATTAAAACGAGTCTACCACAATCGAGATGACGACATGTGTCCATCATCAAGAGAGGGAGACTTACATCCTGTCAATAGATATTTGTCATCATTGCTATCTTAGTAATTATTAGATTTACCTTGGAAATAACCATTAGTTACTTCAACAAGTTAAGTCTATTAAATAGCTGATGACATCATCAGGCATGCTTAAACTCATTAAAGATCAAGCCGAATCCCCGGGCTATATAAACCATCCTTAATCCTTTTCAAAAACATCACAAGCTCACTATTCACAAGAATCATTCTTGAGATAAAATCCTCTCTCTCTCAAAAACATGAATACCAACCCCCTAGCCAAGAAAATCCTATTTGCAGATTTTGAATCAATCTACCAATATGAGGATCATGAAGTCAAGGAAATGTTCTTAGCCATAGAAAGGAGTGGGCTAAGAAGTTTTCTTGAGAACAGGTTCATCATCGACTACCTTGTGGTCGAAGAACTGTTTGAAACCGCGAAAGAGGTGCATCGAGATATACTCGTCGCACAGGTTTACGGTCAAAAATTCCTATTCAGCGAGACGGACTTCGCTGTATACTGCGGCTTACCCAATGAAGGGGTAACCGACCTAACCTATTCTCCGGTGACAATGGAAGAAATGTGTCGCCGGTTCTCTGGATTTGACATCCCGGTTAAACCCTAGGGTGTTAAGAGTCAACTTTCTCACAAGTACCAGATTCTCTGCGAGATTCTGGGAAAATCTGTCTTGTGCAGAGAGAAAAGTTACTATTACACTCAAAGGGTATTCGAGATGATGATCGCCGTAACGGTTGGGACACCGGTTAACTGGTCCTGGATCATCTTCAGTAACCTGAAGAAGATGCTTCTCTCCAACAAAACCGGCTACGCTCCTCAGCTGAGCGGTTTCTGCGCAAGTCTGGAGATCCACTCCGGAGCCTTCGTCACTCTTCACCCAAGGCACGTGCTCACCAAAGAAAGAGTACAAGAGATGATCGACCGGTGGGAAGCGGTTAAAGCCAGAAAAATCCAAGCGGCTGAGGCTTCAAACGCTCAAGCGGCTGAGTCATCAAATGTCTAAACCTATCTTTCTTCTTTTCTTTTATTTTCTCTTTACAAAACCGGTACTTTTGATGTACTACCGGTTTCGTACTCCAATCAATCAATCAGATTTCTTTCCTTTCCAAGTCAAAATCTACAATATTCAATGCGTCGTATCAAAAATAAATCATTTCACTCTTGGAAATATAAATCTCAAAGCATGCCTGACTTGATTTGACAAGACTTGCCTTTATTCTCTTGGAAAATCACAAAAACATTAATGACTAAGCATAAACGGCTAGATTTTTAAATCCTCTCATTAAATGCTCTCATTCATTCCAAACTATAAAAGGGGATTCAACCTCCATTTTCAAAAACACGCCTTCAAGCATTCTTCTCTCTAAAACTCGAAAGCTCAAGAACTCTCTCAAACTTTTCTTCACTACTCATCACCATGTCTGCCAAGCTAAGAAACACTCTTATCATCGATTTTGAGGATATCAAGGATAGTACCTACTATGACTGCATTTTTCAGCACATCATAGACTCTGGTTTGCAAGGCTTTCTCAAGGGTTCGGACACCATTCTCGAAGAGGAGGTGTATGAATTCTTTAACAATGGTCATATTCTGGATGACGGCAGCATCCGCACCATCATCGACGGCCAATTCCTCTAGTTCACCGAGGAGGAATTCGCCACCTTCTTTCACCTTCCGACCGAAGGCTTTTCTGACTTTCCGACGCCATTCCTGCCGGCTAAGGAAGACTTCTTCCAGATCTTCTCCTCCTCCAACGCTCCGATTAAGGACTTTGGGAAGAAAGAGACACTTGCTCCTCACTACCAAGTCCTGTATGACTTGGTTCAAAGGTCTATCATAGGCCGAATGCCTAACCAGAACTACAGCCGGGAGGCATTCGACATTATGATAGCAATCATTCGCAACTCCTCCATCAACTGGTCCACCTACCTCTACAACAAGCTGAAGCAGCTCATGACCGCTGCAAGAGGAAGGATCAGTTATGCTCCTCAAATCACCCGGTTTCTGATGTCCAAGCGTCGCAACCTTGGAACCGGTGTTCCGGTTGGACCGTCCAACACTTTCACCATGATCATGATGCACAGGTGGATATCAAGGATTGAGGAACGATCACCTGAAAACACCATTGAAAAATGGTATGAAAGGATGGTGGAAGGAGGATGGTTCACCGAAGATTAAATTTTTCTTTCTCTTTACTTCTATTTTCCGGTTCTTGGTCATTTTGCTGTACGACCAAAACCGCTCAACATCGAATGTTATTTCTAATGAAATAGTTAATCTTAAAAAGTCTCCGGTTTTTCATTCACATTATTCCTTTCCGGTTTTTTTTTTCAAACCTATACAAAAAACTTAAAGTTAATCTAACTATCTCCGGTTAACAAAACTTCAAAAGAAACCGGAACTTCGAGCAAAGATGAAAATTTGGAAAAATCTTAACCGCCCATGGTTTTACCTCTCAAAATTTACCGCCCATCGAATTTCCGCTTTTACCGCCGAAAGTTACGGCAGTAACTTTTTGGAGGGAAAGTTGGCGCCAAAACATTAAATTGACGGTTCATCTTCAAAACCGCTTGGAACCGCCATCTATATAAACTCAAATCAGCCCATTCAACACACATGCTTTCTCTCTCTAAAATTTCCAGAACTTCAAAGATCTCCTCTCTCTGATCATCATCACTCTTCATCTTCTTCTCTCAAATACTATCATGGATCTAGGCAAAGCTCCATTTCAATGGATGTTGCAGGTAGATTTCGCAGATATTGACGAGCATGCTGACGACAAGAACAAGGCTGTTCTTCAACTTCTACGAGAATCTGGGTTGGAGAAGTTCCTTTCTGGTCCGTTCACCATTCATCCGGCGGCGGTGACGGAGTTCTTAGCGACGGCGACGCTGTTGAAGAGAAAGATCTCGGCTACTGTCAACGGGAAGGCTGTCCTCATCACTGAAGAAATCTTTGCGGAAGCCCTTGGTCTGCCCAACACAGGTTCAGACCTAAAGTTCGACTTAACCGAAGCAGAATCAAATGCTGCCCGGTTGGTTGTATCTTTCTCAGGTCAGGATTTGGTGATCCACAACAGCCGGAAGATCAAGCTAAAACCGGAATACAGATGGTTAGTGACCATCATCGCCAAATCACTCCAAGGAAAGGGAGGTAACTTCGATAACCTCACAAAGTTTAAGCTCAGAATGTTGTTAGCCATTGTTCGCGGAGACAAGGTGGACTGGGGATACGTTATATACGAAGAGTTTTGTCAAATGGTGATTAAGAAAGATGGCCGGGTGCAGGCCTATGCTATGCAAATCGTCAAAATTCTTGAGTTCCTTAATGTGGAACTAGGTGAAGGCATACCGCTTCCGATCTCCAACATTCTTGACTCTGAGTCAATGACAGAAAAACCGGAGAAGACGATCAAACCTAAATCCTCAAAGACTAAATCATCTAAGGGAGCTAGCTCATCGGTTCCAGTTGAAGAAGAAACAAGACAGAAGAAACTGTCAAGAAAAGCGGTTGAGGCAGAAGCTCCACCAGAACCGAAGAGGAGGAAGAAGGTAGCTGCGAAGAAGAGTTCAAAGAAACCGGCGGACTCCGAGAAAACGCTTTCCTCGGACAATCCACCGGAAAGAACCGCAGATGTATTTCAGCCCATCCCAATCAACACCGTTATTCCAACTCCCATCCCATCCAATTCTCCAAGGCAAACCGAATCTTCGGGGAGCAAGGAGAACAAGTCAAACTCAAAGGAGGAGGCAGAGGGAAATGTTCACTCTGCAACCTCCAAATCACCCAGTAAGCAAGCCGAAGAGGTATTAGCCGATGTGGGCTTGAATACCTTAGAAGCAATTCAGAATGTGGTCCAGGAGATCACAAGAGAAACCAAAGAGGACGATGTCTCAAGTCGTCGGAAGCCAGACAATCAGGTTGAAATACCTGATCAAACAGAAGTTCAACCGGTCGATGAGACGACCAAATCAACAGAAATTGCATCTCCGGCTCAGGAGGGAAATATTGAAGAACAGGAACCTTCCGATTCCGCAGGAGGCAAGACAGCTCCAGAAGGTCCCACTCAGGTAGACAAAGGCAAAGGCATTCTTTTTGAAGAAACAACGGAAACCGGAACGGGCACGTTGCAAATCGACCCTCAAACTGAAGCCATAACCGGAGACGAGTTTCTATACACCATAGAGCAAGAAAATGAGCTATTTGAGGAATTTATTCAAGACATGAACAAATGTGCAAGTGATGAGCTAGCTCCATACATCCGGTGGGTGAAGCTCCGATGCGAAACCAAATTATCCGACATGCTTCCAGGTTTTAGTGGAAACAGACAGTGGGACAAACTCGTCAAGCTAAAAGAAAGGGCACTCGAGCTAGCTAACACCAATCTAATCCAACCGGCGTTTAACAAAGCTCCGGTAATCCTTGAAAACGTTCGGTTACAGGCAATTGAGAATGCCTTTCAAGAAATCAAAGGAAAGACACTAGAACCGATTGAAATGAAGATGGCCGAACGATTTCTTGGGGTACGAGAACAGCTTGTGCGAAATTTCGATCGTCTTGACAAGCAATGGTGGAAAAGTTGCCAACGTCAATTCAACAATGCTGAGTTATATCAAAGTAAGCCTTTCTTTATAAGTGGTGAAACATCCGGCACCTCTGAAAACCTAGAACAAGAAGCCTCTCAACCGGTCAAAGCTCTGGACATAGATCAAATCAAGCAAGCAATGGTGGAAACAGCTGATTCATGCCTTGGGAACTTTACAGCAGTAACCGACGAAAGAATTTCAGTGGCTGAAGATAAAATGTTAATTTCTCTACAAACCATGATGGACACGACCATGCAAACAACAGTTAAAGCCATGATTACCGAGTCCGTCAAAGCCGCAACCGCTCCACTTTTGGACATGTTGCAAGCAATGACAATTCAAATCGGGGAAATGTCTAAGGTTCAAGTCAGCTCAACCCAAACACAAATCGAAAAGGATGCTGAAACCGCACGGAAATTGCAAGAAGAAGAGATTGAAAGAGAACGGCTACAGAAGGAACTTGAAGATAAAGACCATGAGCTTGCCCAACAATGCAATGAAGAGGAGCAGGCTAACGTCCAGGAACCGATACTGGGTCAATCGTCCCACTCCATGAGTACAAGGAACAAGAACAAGAAGAAACGAAGTGCCGTTAAAAACGTGATGAAGCGGGCAGAACAGAAAACAGCCGCACCGGTTGCGATAAATGCGGAACCGCTTGATGAGGAAGAAGAAGAAGATCCGGAGGAACTTAACAGACGGAAGAGAAGGACAACCGGAGAATCCACAGCAACTCCAAGCTTCAGACCTTCGACTGTTCCACCTCCTCCACCGCCAAAGCCAGTTTGTGCCAACTTCAACCTTAAGTATAAGGGCACCGGTCATTCAAGTGTATGGGCCGGTGTGCTGATCGATGCCGACAGACGTGCTAGAGAACACAGAGCAAGGCAAGAAGAAGAAAGAAGACGGTTGGAAAAAGAGCTGGAAAAAGAGCAACACAAGGGGGGACCATCCAAGCCCTAAACTCTATTTCTATAATTATTTTTGAACAATTATGTCTTACTGTGTTTCAGAACTTGGTTACATTGCTATCTCTTATGTTTTTCACTAGTTTTCTTAAAAATCTTACTTATTTTTCTTCAAAACATACATCAAAAATCAAACTCATGTTTTTCAAACACGTTTCTCTCAAAGCATTTGAACTCATACTGTTAACCGGCCACACATTACAATTTTTGAATATTTATTCTAAATAATCAAAAAGGGAGAAATTGATAGAAAAATTAAGTAAGTTAATTTTCTTAAAACCGGCCACACATTACAATTTTTGAATATTTATTCTAAATAATCAAAAAGGGAGAAATTGATAGAAAAATTAAGTAGATTAATTTTTGAACCGGCCAAATAAACTAAACAGAGATTAATCTTCATGTGCAGGTACTTAACAAACCGGAACCGGTTGAGGCATCAAAACCGGTTGCCACTACTTCAAAGAAACCAGCCTCAAGTGATCAAGTTAAAAGATCACAGGAACCGGCTTCACTTTCTCAAAGCGACCGGTTAACGAAGAACAAAAGATTACATTCCAACCGGATCATAATGCACAAGACACAGAAACCGGACAGTACAGATCAAAAGTCAGAAGATTCAAATCTCAAGAGTGACGTACCATGACGGAAGAAACGTGTCTTGAAAGAATAAAAGAAGATCAGATCCGATCAGAAGCATGCGAGGAAAGCAATGATGCTTTGCTGATCCGATGCTGACAGCCGGAAGCGGATGTTCAACACGTGTATCAATCTGAAAACCGGCTATGTCATCATATGCTCAGAGTCACCTGCATGACTGCCAGGTGTTGAGGAAGTTGAAGCGTGCAAGCAACCTTTCTACAAATAGGCGTGCTAATGATCAACCAATCCGCAAGAGAGAGAAGAAAGTAATCGTTGGCCACTTTCAGCTATAAAAGGAAGACGGATCGTCTTCATTCAATGCAGTTCGGCACTTGTAGTTGTGAGCATCATAAATTCAAAAAGTCATAAAGCATTAAATTCTAGAGAGATAAAGTCCTGTATTCTAAAACCGGTGTGCTTAAAACCGGAAGCTTTCTGTGTGTATTTGTGTTGAGTTGTTGTATTACATCAAAGTGTGAGTTTGGTGTAACCGGCGAGTAGCGAAGTTGGGCTCGATCGGAAGTGTAACTGTAACTCTAAAGAGTTAGTGGAGATCCTTCTCATAACCTGAGAAGAAGGGGTGACGTAGGAGGGTTTGCTCCGAACATCCATAAACAAATCTCTTGTCTCGTGCTCTTTCATTCGCTTTCATTTCCTGCTTTCTTAACGTAAACCGCAAACTAATCATACTTCCAAAACCGGTCACTCACCTCCATTAAACCGACTCCTTCCTAAAACATCATCTAAAAGTCGCATTCGTTGCCTCAACCTGAAACAGACATTTCCGCCCTTGAACCCGGTTCAAGAGTCTGTGACAGGTTGTGCAGTGCTGAGAAAGGTTTTAGTCTTTAACCGGACTATAACCAAAGAGTTGTGTGTTGTGTAAGCGGCCACCCTTCTCGAAACCGGAAAACACCCCGGTCCTCCAAGGGCGTCCCCGATCCTAACAGTAATGAAATTAGCGGTTTATGTTAGTTTTTTGTTTGTTGGCTTTTATGCACATTCCAACATAATGCAATTACTATTTATTTTGAAAAACAGTTGATTTCATCTAGATCCTATGTTGGATTTTGTTGTACCTATATCATTTCACAACTTTTTTTTATATTTTGAGGAATAGTGGTGAATGTAATGATGAAATAGCTAATGTACTTTTGTATATTTTTGACATGGATGATTAAGACCAATTCTAATTTTATAATCAGGTTTCTGTTTTTCTTTTGTGTTCCATCTTGTCTTAAATTCTAAATCATTGAGAGGGGAAACATAAATAATACCGTTCAATGCATCCAAAACATAAATATTCGATTCAGGTAAGTCATTGGTCAATAGTGCACTTAGTTGACTAATAGTTGATGTATCTGATTTGTGGATCAAATGATTCAATGTCTTAGCAATAATTTCTTTCCCATTCGAGCTTCTATTCTTCTAGTAGTCACAACAAAGTACTGCATCAACACATGACTCGAGGTTTTGTCTTAAGCTGGAAATAACATAAGATAACCCACCAGAAATATTTGCAAGCGCACACATTGCATTCTTCTGCAAAGCTTGAGCATCCTCACCTTGCATGAATTCCTTTGAAGGAGCTATTGTCGCAATTATCCGAGCAGGTATTCCATTAAAAAAATATACTAAATTAAAAATAAATATAAAATATTATTAATAAATAAATAAATATAATATATAATATACAATAATCATAATTAAAATTAATTAACACTATAATTTAAATAGTAAAAAATATATATACCATAAATAAATATAAAAGAATATTAATATTTATTTTTTAACCAACACTATCAATGGTAATAGTAATAATTAACTAGTTCCAACCAAACAACACATTTCAATAATCATATATATTTATATTCTCTACCTTTATCAATCATATTCATATTCTCATTCCATTATTTGAACCAAACACACCCTAAGCCTTTTAGACAATGCAAGAAAAACTTAGAGAGAGAAATAGTATGAAAATAATAATTATATTAAATGAATTTTTGATTTTTACAATGTAATATATTTGAGGTATTTATAGGGCTAATTACAACCACTATATTTATGATACCAACCAATTACCATATTAATGATATAATGTCCAACTACCTCATTAATGACACAATATTTTAGGGCATGCCTTCTACCAATGATTCTAGAAGATTCTTTAGTTTGGTCTGATTTAGATGGGTGAATCTCCCTCTTGACTATGAATAAACTATTTGTTTCCTTTTCATTTATCTATTTTGTCTGTTTTTACCTATTTATATTACCACACCTGAACTTATTCCCTTCTTTAATTCTGGTCCTAGTCAGTTAGGTCAGTTAGGTCAGTTGTCAGTTAGTTGTAACCATAAGAGAATATACTGATAATATATATACTTAGTCACCTCTTGGATAATTTCATCAATAAATTTCTTGAATGAAAAAGCATATGCTCATCCTTTTCTCATCTTATTCAACATTTCACAGTCTTCATTGTTGAGGTGAAACCGTCTTCTCTTCTCATATTCTTCTAAAAAACATATCAATTGGTATCAGAGCCGACGATTCTCACGATGGTCGAAACTAGACATCAGTCGGATAATGACTTCCTACGTACATCGCTAGTTTCGATTGCTCAAAAGTTGGAAGAAATGCGAAAATGCTACACATGATGGCAAATAGAGATGGAGTTGGTCTTCTAGATGAGTTAACAGATTCGTCCCAAAATACGCCGCCAATGGATAAACTTTATGTTGCACTGACTTGTTTGACGAAAATAGATTTTCCCAAGTTCGATGACACAAATGTTGAAGGATGGCGGATTTTGGTAGAACAGTTCTTCTATGTGGACAAAACTGCAAACGTGACAAAGGTAGAGATCATGTTGATCCATTTCTCAAGTGACGCTAGAGCATGGTGCAATTTGTTTGTACAGACAAGGAACTCGACGATGGCAATGACATGGATGAACCACAAGAAAGCACTTCTTGATCAATTAGGTCATTTGATTTGCAATATCTCTATTGACCAGACAAACCTAAATCAATAAACAGGGATAAGTAATTGGGAGACATCAATGAAATGACTACAAGCCAAGGAGGAGGTGCACCCAAGTGATATAATAGTACGTTGGAAACTGACGATCGAATCAACAGTAAACTTGTTGAACCTTCTTCAAAGAATTTAATGGGAAACCCACAACGACGTCCATAAAGGGATTCAACACATGGTTACCTTTCCATCTTGAGGTGAGTATTGCTTTTCAGACACATTTTAACCATTTTTCAGTAGAAAACCATCTGCAATATGCTCCATATAACATCTTTTCTCAAAATTATCCCCATGATAACTAGTTCCAAGATTTACAATATTTTGTTGTCATAGGCTTTAATGCTATATGTGATAAGGAAAAGAATCTTCATCCTCAAAAGATAATTGAATTCCCATTTGTGATTGCGAGCAACGTAACAGGTCAATTGGAAGCTTGTTTTCAGACTTATGTACGCTAAACTTGGAACCAGTTGTTGAGTGATTTATGTACTAATTTGACCGGCATACAAAAAATCCAGGTAGACAGAGGTGTGACTCTCATTGAAGCTCTCCTAAGGCGTGATTAGTGGCTTGAGAAAAAGTATATAAAGAAAACTAACCTTGTTGTGGTGACTGAGTCAAATTGGAACTGTTGGGTGATGCTTGAGTCTGAATGTAGATATAAAAAGATTTGAAAACCTCATTACTTCAACATATGGATTAACTTAGAGATCCCTTTCCGAGAAGTATTTAAAGTGAAGAGTTGCAATCTGAAGGAGGCAGTCCGGATGGAGGGGCTGACTTGGTAGGGACGAGCATATTGTGGACTAGACAAGGCAATAAAAATATTGCTCGTCTACTGGCATATCTGATGCATAAGGGATTCAAAATCCCTTCTTTGGAAACCTCCTACTACTAATCATTACAACCGTTGTTTCTTTACATGGCAACAACAACAACAACATCACAGGATCAAAGATCTCTCTTTAGTGGATTTTTGGTTCAGTACGCTTAACAAGGGTGTAAGGGTTTTTGCTTTGCATGAAGAGCCTCGATTTGCAGAACTTACCGATACTAGGAAAATGACTACTCACTTAAAGTCAATATGCTTTAAATCTTACAATGTGAATGTATATCTTCATATTTTTGACAGTGCATATGAACCTTCAAAACGCAAAGACTTGGAGAATGATGTTAGCAATTGGCCACAACAAACTCCAAAATTAAGTCCACCCAAACAAACTCAGAACCTGAGCGACGAGACTATGGTGTTGCGTGATGATAATGTTCATCTTGTGCCTCTTCCACCAGAGCCCACATATCATGTTGTTAATTCTTAAGTTATTTCCAAACCAGGAATGATCTCAATAAGTTTCCAATGGAACAAAGGAAAACTTTTGAGAAGATGCACAAATGGAGACATGTATTGTACCTCCAATAGGGGAATTGATGCTCTTGGTGCAATGAAAGAAGTTGACATGTTTCTTGACAACCCAAAGTCTGTAGAAAGCATAAAAGAGTTAGAACGGGAAATTGAGATTCTGAACATGCTAAAGTACCATAACATTGTTCAGTATTATGGCAGTGCAGTTTTTGGAGAAAAGTTTTACATATATCTGAAATATGTGTTGCCTAGATCATTTAATAAGTTGGATTACTTGCACATCAAGAAGAATATACATAGGGACATCAAATGAGTTAATTTGCTTGTTGATGCCTATGTAGTTGTCAAGATTATGGATTTAGGAAGGTCTAAACATCTTGTTGGGCCATTAGCTAAACCTTCTCTAAAGGAAAGTCCTTACTAGATCGCTCTTGAGCTCATACAATCTGTAGTAAAGAAGGATGTTATTTCAGATCTTGTTTTTTCTATTGACATATGGAGTTTGGGTTGTAATATAATCAAGATGATGAATGAAAAACCTCCATGGAGCTAATTTGAAAGGGATGTTGCAAAGGTTTTGGGATTCCAACATCCGGAGTTACTACTGGAATGTGTTCAATTTTGTAAGAAATTTATTCGAATTTGTCGAGGTCGCCGAATGTCTGAAGAGGAAGGCATTATGACGATAGTTGATTAAACCTTGATCGAAAGGCCTACGAGCAACCACGTAGAGGCACCACAATTACCTGATGAATAAACTATTTGTTTCTTTTTCTTTTTTCTGCTTTGTCTATTTTTACCTCTTTCTATTACCACCCCTGAATTTATTCCCTTCTTTAATTCTGGTCCTAATTAGTTAGGTCAACTGTCAATTAGTTGTAACCATAAGGGAATATACTGAGAATATATACTCAGTCACCCCTTATTTCATCAATGAATTTCTTGAATGAAAGAGCATCTGATAATCCTTTTCTAATCTTATTCAACCTTTCATGGTCTTCATCGCTGAGGTGAAACCGTATTCTCTTCTAATTTTTTTTCTAAAAGTGTATTAGAATCTCGTGGGACCCACTATACGTCTTTATCAACAACACTCGAAGAAGAAGGTTGTTGTTTTCATTGCTTCCCTTCGGCATATTAAAGGCAATTTTGAGAAAATTCAAAGATCGATTGGGACCACTATTTCCAAAACGGTATAAAGCCACATCAAAAGCAATCGAGAAGGAATTTAATGGTAACTATTTCATGCCCCGTCATTAGTGGAAGTTGTTTGATTTGCCCTGCGAAGAAAAGAAGCAAAAGGGGTAATTCTGAAATTGCACATGAAGGGCCTGGAAGGGTGGAATTTCTTTAACTAGAGGCTAAGGGGGATGAACGTCGAGGAGGAGCGAGAAAGAAACAATAAGGAAAGATCTGCCATGTGTTGGGGAAAAACCCTTGACAGAACCACAAAAGAAGAAAACAAAAGAATGAACACACTAACAGAATTTGATAACGGAGTTCGGCCAAAATGTTGCCTACGTCTCCGAGCACTAAGGCTATCAATTAATAAGGAAGAAGAGATACAAATTTGGGTGCAATAAACCAAAGAGGGGAGAGTTTCTTTTATACACTAAGAAACTTCCCCAACTCCCATCATCTTCCGATGTGGGATTTATGCTAATTGTGAATATAGTTTTTTTTATATACTAAGAAACTTCTTTCACTCTCATTATCTTCCGATGTGGGATTCTAATTGTGCCAAAAAACAACAAATCTCCACCTTGGCACAATATCCAAATACTAATCTTCAATATTAAAAATAGCTCTTCAGTGCTTCCAATTGGCGCTCTTCAGCGCCGACTCAAACGCGAAAGATGTTTACCAAATCTAAACAATTAGATTTGGTTTTCCCCTATCTTTCATCTCGAACTCTTTACCCAATTGAGCCTTCAATTTGTCAACTTCATATTGGCTCTTTGATGTTATCAACATATCATCAACGTACAAGAGTAGATAGATGTAAGACTCATCTTGCAATTTGCACAAATACTCACATAAACTGAATCTGCTTCTTGTGTACTTGTGCTCCATCATAAACTTGTCAAGTCGCTTGTACCATTGTCTCGACGATTGCTTCAACCTGTACAATGATCTGTTCAACTTGTAAACCCAATTTTCTTTATCAGCAACATTGAATCCATCTGGTTGATAAATGTAGATTTCCTCGTTCAAATGACCGTGTATGTCTGCGGTCTTCACATCTGGTTGAGCTAGCTCCAAATTCATTTGCGCTACCAAGGCCAACAAAATTTCAATGGAAGAGTGTTTAACAATAGGAGAAAGTACCTAATTATAATCACCTCCTTCCTTCTGAGCGTAGTTTTTAGCTACCAATTTTTCCTTGTAGCGAACATCAAATTTTTCGGAAAATCCTTCTTTCTTAGCAAAGATCCATTACCACCAATAGCCTTCTTCCCTTTTCGTAGATGTGTCAACTTGCATGTCTCATTCTTCTGAATAGATTGCATCTCATTTTCCATAACACCTCTCCTTTTTCCATTTTCAATACTTCGACTGACATCTGAAAAAGTGAATGGAACATCATCTACGACTAGAAGTGCATAGGCCGCCATGTCAACAAACCGACCAGGTTTTTGAATAACTCGTCTTGGCATATTCACAGCAATTGATTCACGTTGTTCTGAAGGTTTTTGAGTCGGAACCTCTTCCACATTTAACTCTTCGTCTGTCGTCGGAGAGTCACTTCTAGTTGGGCTTATATTTATCTGCTCAAACTCCACCTATTGCGGAGTACAATCAATCTTGTCTGGTGTTACCTTATTCAACATTGAATAATCATCAATAGTAACATCTTTTCTGATAATGGTTTTCTTTGCATCCAAACACCAGAGGCGATACTCTTTAACTCCCGTAGTAAATCCCATAAAAAGAGCCTTCTTTCCCCGTGAATCCAACTTTGATTCAACTACATGATAATATGCAGTAGAACCAAAAATATGTAAAGAATCATAATCAGTTGCATGTTTTCCAGACCATACCTCTAATGGAGTCTTGCCACCAAGTGCAGATGATGGTAGGCGATTTACCAAATGTTGAGCGTATGACACAGCTTCTGTCCAAAATTTCCTGTCTAACCCAGCATTAGACAACATACATCGAACTTTCTCCACCAATGTCTTGTTCATACGTTTCGATACTCCATTCTGTTGTGGTGTTTTTCTAACTGTGAAGTGTCGAACTATGCCACACTCTTGGCATAACTTCTGGAATGGATCATTCTTGTATTCTCCACAGTTATCAGTCTGGAGAATTTTGATCTTTCTTCTTTTCTCGTCTTCAACTTGAGTTTTCCATTTAAGAAAAATCTCAAACACTTCACATTTATTCTTCATAGTAAACACCCATACTCTTCTGGAAAAATCATCAATAAAAGTAACAAAATAATGTCTACCTCCAAGAGAAGGAGTCTTGGCAGGTCCCCAGACATCTGAGTGCACATAGTCCAAAATACCCTTGGTATTATGCATAGTAGTGCCAAATTTTACTCGTCTTTGTTTTTCCAGAATACAATGTTCACAAAAATCTAACTTACAAACTTTTATACCTTTCAACAATCCTTGTTTGACAAGAGTTTTCATAGATTTCTCACCAGCATGCCCCAATCGCATATGCCATAGCTTTGTTGCCTCTAATTCTTTACTGCTCCCGGAAGTTGATACACATGATGTCCCATTAACTGTACTACCTTGATAGTAATACAAATTATTACTCTTCCTGATAGCTTTCAACATCACTAGCGCTCCAAATATTTCTCTAAGAACTCCATTTTCCAATTTCACATGTAGGCCTTTCGACTCCAAGGCCCCCAAAGAAATGAGATTCTTTTTCATATTCGGTATGTACCGAACATCTCTAATAATTCTGGTGGATCCGTCATCATTCCTCAGCTTGATTGAACCTATCTCCTTTATTTTACATGTATTAGCATCTCCCATGTAAACAACTCCACCATCTAGCTCCTTAAAGTCAAAGAACCACTTTCGAACTGGTGTCATATGATAAGTGCAGGCTGAGTCCAATATCCACGCATCAGGATGTGATGTTGTCTGTGACATCGATAAAGAGTATTCTGAATTTGCATCACCTTTGTTTTCTGCAACATTCGCATCTTCAGAATCTTTCTCTTTCTTCTTCAACTTTGGGCAGTTAATCTTCCAATGTCCTTTCTCACGACAGAAAGCACATTCATCTTTGGCAACTCTACTTTCAGATCTTCTTCCTTTCCCTTTTGATTTGCTCTGCTGACGGCCTCTGACCATCAATGCTTCATCTGCTGTACCTACTTTGCTTTTCCTTTTATCTTGCTTTCTCAATTCATTACTATATAAAGCAGAACTTACAGCATCAAAAGAAACATTTCCTTTCCCATGAAGTAACGTTGTTTCTAAGTGTTCAAATTCATCAGGAAGGGACGATAGCAACATCAAAGCCAAATCTTCATCCTCAAACCTAACGTCAAGGTTTAACAAATCCGCTACTAACTGATTAAACTTAGTTATATGCTCATTCATCGTAGTACCTGATTGATATTCAAACCGGAACAGTCGCTTCTTCATAAGGAGCTTATTCTGACCACTCTTCTTCAGAAACTTGTCCTCCAATGCTTGCCACAGTTTTTGTGCAGAAGTTTCATTCTTCACAGCATACTTCTGCTTTCTGGACAGGCACGACCGAATTGTTCTGTACGCCAATCGATTCATGATACTCCACTCTTTTTCTTCTATACCATCTGACTTTCCGACCTCAATAGCAACATCTAGACCCTGCTGAAAAAGACAATCTAGAACCTCACCTTGCCACATGCCGAAATGCCCAGTTCCATCAAAGATCTCCACCGCAAACTTCAAATTCGACATCGGTGTCCTCGTCCAAGATGACGAAAGAGTTGACGCCCCTTTTGAAGACTCCACCATGCCAAGGACGAACCTTCGGCTCTGATACCACTTGTTGGGGAAAAACCCTTGACAGAACCACAAAAGAAGAAAACAAAAGAATGAACACACTAACAGAATTTGATAACGGAGTTCGGCCAAAATGTTGCCTACATCTCCGAGCACTAAGGCTATCAATTAATAAGGAAGAAGAGATACAAATTTGGGTGCAATAAACCAAAGAGGGGAGAGTTTCTTTTATACACTAAGAAACTTCCCCAACTTCCATCATCTTCCGATGTGGGATTTATGCTAATTGTGAATATAGTTTCTTTTATATACTAAGAAACTTCTTTCACTCTCATTATCTTCCGATGTGGGATTCTAATTGTGCCAAAAAACAACACCATGATCATCTTCAAGCTTGAGTGATTTTTGAGCGAGGTTATCTAGACTTTGTGTAAAGCTTTTACAGGGATTCTAAAAATATTATGAGCATTATGATAAGAGAGATTGTTAAGGTCATAACCCAAACTTACCCTAAAATAAAATAATTAATATGGAAATAATTATCAATATTGGAATAGATAATTATTAATATGGAAATAAATAATTAAATATAAGGCATTAGTCAAAAATGTGGGATTGACGGGAAAATTGATCATGGTGAAGCGTATATAGGAAGAGATCCTGATTTGTAGAAACACACAAGTCATTATTCTATAAATCTCTCAAGTCAACTTCTCTCTCTGGTATGATCAACCAAGATCATTTCTCGACACCCGTTCGTCATATGGTTTGCATTCTGGGAAAGACTCAGCACTCGTGACCGTATCAGCAAGTATATGAACATTCTGGACGTGAGATGTTTTTTATTCAACAGAAGTGAAGAAACCATTGATCACCTATTTGGGAGTTGTAGTATAACATTGGAAATTTGTGACATATTTTCTAAAAGCCTGGAGTTGATCAGTTTCCTGGAGGAATGGAAAGAAATCAAAGAAGCAGCACTACTCAAAGCCAAAAGAAACAGATTCGCAATAAACGTATTCATGTACAGTTTTAGAGCAGTAGTTTACAACATTTGGCAGGAACGTAATGCGAGAATCTATGGCAGAACCCACAGAAGTGTTAAAGAATTATGGAAAGACATAGTCTCGGATTGTGGCGCACTTACGGGAACGTGGAGAAAAGTTCCAAGTACGGAGCAGAATTGGAATATCAGCAGGAATTGGAATTTACCGTTTACTAAAATTATTAGAAACGAAAACATTGTAATCAGATAGTTCATTTACGTTTTTGCTTTTATTTAGAATGATACGACTTCAAAATCATTCTAGGTCTGTCTAGAATGATCTCTTAAACTCGTGGGTTTTTTTCCCGTTTTTGGGAATATTTAATAAAATGACGCTAAGTCGTTTTTCCCCCAAAAAAACTTCTCCATCTTCTTCATTCTCCCCCACCGTATTCACCATATCAGTTAGAGTTATATCTCTCTTTTATTAATTTTTATATTCTCTTCGTTCTTATTTATAACTATCTTGTTCATTACTTTCAAGATATATACCTAATCCAAGTTTAGGTATATCATTGGTATTAGAGCGATGTTCTTGACAATACGATGAAACACATGTCAACGAGGAGTTTAATGAAATCTGTAATTGTAGGCAGGCGCATGAATGAAGTGTGGTGAGTTGTAAAATGAATTTTCCCAAATTTTTTTGGAGAAAATGTCGAAGATGTCGAAGACTAGATTTATGAGGCAGAAATAATTTTTCGGGTTAACCTAGAATTTTGATGTGATTTGACTATTTGGTGTTCCGAGCATAATAGAGAAAACAACTATATTCAAGGGATATTAACTTCATTTGTAAAACTAGCCTTCATTCAATCATTGGTTCTTCTCTCTATATCTACAAAGATCTAGCTATCTCGTGTAGTTGATGTGATTTTGGCCATTTGGTGCAGTTTGATCACAAATCATCAGATTTTTATTGCTACTTTATTATATAAAACCTGAATACGACAAAAGTATACCTTAATTCATTGTTCTGAATCTTCTCTTTCCTTGTAATAGAATTTTTTTTTAATTTCTCCTTTTTAGACTTTCTTTATGGAATGGTTCTTCCAATTTGATGAGTACGTCAATAGGTTTTTCTCTATGTTGATGGGGATGCAAAGGATAATTATCTGTACTTCAAATGGAGACCATTATCCATTACAAATAACCAACATTAAGTTAGTTATTATAGTTTGATCATTTTTAATTTAGCCTCTTCATACAATTAGAAATGTCATTTAGGTATTATCGATTTATATTCATGACAAATACACCGATAAGCCATAAACTTAATTTCACTTTAGATCACATTATTTTGACTTATATTAAATATGACATTTGCACAATTATTTATTATACTAGTGACCCTATAAATTCCAGCAATCTCACACTGGGTCACGTATGTAAAAAAAAATGTATCAACCATAATACGCCTGAAATTTTATGTCATCTCAATCATATATGTATAAAAAAATTTTATCAATTAATCATATCAACATAGGACCAAAGAGCTCGTCATTGTATTTGAGCACACAACTAGACCCAACAGTGATCACATAAATCAATACAATTAATTAACAAATCATATCATTAATGTGAGGAATGAAAATTACATGTAATATGATCTTTCATGTCAATTTTTAACTGGTCCTACTTGACTTTAGTGAGATTATACTTTAAACATAATTATACAAAGTGTAATGAACTGAATAATATTTTATTTCTGATCAGAATAAGAAACTTCATAAATATCTATAAAATAACTAAACTGAAAGACAATCACACTATAAACTCCCACTAAAGTTAGAGATCGTCGATCTATACGACACTCATACAAGTAATATTCTCTTGAAAGACATTAGGCGATAAACTCATTGTCAAGGGGTTCATAACCACAGAATTTGTACATAAATATTTTATAGAAATCTAGAAACTTTGTATCATTTCTTTAACAACAAGAAACTTAATGTAATATCACATAATTTAATGTCTAGTAACATGTCAAAAATTTCGCTAAAATAGTTGATGATGCCTTAAGTGTTTGTTTGACACTTCTTCAAGAAACGAAAAAAACAGCTAGCGAAAAATATAACCCGAAGTAGATTTCATACTGTTTTGGCATCCCGTAAGATCGGAGTCAGAATACTCAATGATCTCAAGACTATCCGACTTTCTATATGTGAGAATTTAATTCTTAGTTCTTTTCAAATATCTCATAATTATTGGCTATTTAATGTCAAGAAAAAATTGTGACAAACTAAATGTCACCCCATATATAAACCATAAATAGGTGTTTACTCTCACTGAACTTGTGATACACAATTAATTAATTAAATTACCTCATTTAGACAAATTTTGGATGAATTTTTTATGTTTAGTAAAATGTATGTCCAAGATTGACCAATAGACACTACATTTGAATATTCTTAATTTATAATTTTCTCGGATTTGTTTTGTTCATAAAAATATTAAAATGGTAGAAAGATAGAATCTGATGACACCCATGTTCACGACATTTTCAACCTAATTCTCGTACAACAGTTGTTGGAGGATTCAAATTGTAATAACTATCCATTTGATTCTTATGTAATCATCAACGTTCTAAAACGATACTTCCAAGCAAACACTCTTGTGATAATTATTTGAAACACTCAATGCCTTAATAGTCATAATTAACCGATGACTATCCAGGACAAAGTTTTTAAATATGTTGATCACTCAAAACACTCAATACTTTAATAGTCATACATATCCATGATGAAATTTCTAAATATGTTGATCACTCGAAACAATGAATGCCTTAATAGTCATAAATAGCTGATGACTATCTAGGACGACGTTTTTCGCGTACTATAGTGTTTAATTCATGCTCGCTGTTGAGATTGCTAAGAAATGAATTTCCATTTTTATTTTAATAAAAATGTTCCTAGTATAGTTTTTTAATTGCCTAGTTAATCACATTTGAGAAATGAAATTTAAACCTTAACCCTCTAGATATTTTAACGTCTATGTTCTTTCATATTTTAGTGACGTAAGATTAAAACATCTTTAGGAATTGGTTCTGTACATCGTCTTTTGACTGTTTCAAAATGATACCAAATATAAATGCATTTCTTCAGTACATAGTTTATCCATCATTAATTCAATCTCTATTACAAACGATTTCGTTGAGTCTTTTTTTTGAGGGATTTTATCCGTTCGAATATCAGTATCTGAAGTTCATGTCAAGTTTAATATTTCAACCATGTATCACGAGGTTGAATTTCACTTCTCTTTTAGAAGTTACGTGCTTCAAACTCTAGGCCTCAAAGTGTTTTTCATTTTTTTTATCTTTTATATTCGGATATTTGATATAACCGATACACTTTTGTTCTTGCATTTTGCAAACTTGATCAAAAGTCTAGACGAACAATAAGTAATGATTTCAATATCTCAACATTTATGAGTGTCTTATTTTACCGTCTCATTTTCTCTGACCGAGATATATCCGATAAAATTGATACATTTTTGTTGCGTTTAGCAATCCGGATAAGAGTTTATAGGGAGAACAACAAGTGATGATTTTAATATTTCAACCAACACTGTTGTGTTCAATAATAAGAAAATTTAAAGGTCTTGAGTTCTCACATATAATCTTCATCAAAGATGAAACACCTCCGTTTTCTGAGTTTGGGCGTTGACTTTTTACGAGTCTTCTCGAAAATTTTCAGACGTTTCGTAAAACTTTGAGATAGTTCAATCGAATAGTACTATTTTGAAATCTCAAAAGATATTTTGGCTCATTTTAAAATAGTTAAAAGACCTTATCATTATTCATTTTCTATATCTTGATTTCACGCTTTAATTTTTTTCGCCTTTTTTTGTTAGGATGATTAAAAGGGTTTTCATTATTCTTTTCCATGGTTGATGGAATGACAATTGTAAAGTTTGATTAATTTTATGATTGAAAGTGAACCTGTGAACAAATGCATAAATGAACATATTCTCTCATTATCATTTTGATTTGCAGATAGATGTTAGTATAGTGGATTGATAATGGATAATTTCACGAAAGATGGTATGAAATTCAAATTGCCTATGAAGTTTTTATGTATATTATATATTTTAGATATTTCTAAAAGTTTAAAATAGTAATATAAAACTTTCAACTAATTTCTAGATGTCATATTATGTTTCTATAAATTTATTCTTTATTATAATATAGAGCATTATAAATTAATTAACTTATAATTTACAGTGTTAACTAAAAGCTAATTAAAAAATTATAATTTATACTTATAAGGTTATAAATTATAATATTATATGATTACTAATTAAATTATTTAGTTGAGAAAATGGTAAAAAAAATTAAAAAGTATTATTATATAATGATAAAATATATATTTTAGAAAATAAATAAAATTTAAGATTTTAATTAATAAATTTTAAAAATATAAAAAAAAAGAGTTATTAAATAATTCATTTTCCTAAATAATATTTTTTCCCCAAAATAACTCACATATTGCATCCAAAACCCTAGGGCAAAACCCTAGCCCAGACGCGCAGCTACGTTGCTTCTCTTGAAAAAGAGAAAGAGAGAGCGAAGTGAGCACCATTTCCGCCATTGCAGGAGCTTCATTCTGTTTATCCCATACATCTCACTAATCTGACACTCCTCAACCTGTTTCATGGATTTATATCTTCTTTACGAGTCGGCATCCGGGTATGCTTTACTTAAAGCGCAAGGACTTGACGAGATCGGACAAAACACCGAGGCAGTCCGAAAATCAGTGGAGGATATCAACAGGTTTGGCAAGGTTGTCCAGCTTACAGCTTTTAGCCCATTCGAATCTGCTTTGGATGCTCTCAACCAATGCAATGCTGTTTCTGAAGGTGAATTACACTACACTTTCATTTCTAACTCATTTCTGTGTTTTTAGAAAATGGTTTCGATTGATCAGGTCATCTTCCAAGTTTGTAGTTTCACAACTTTATAATATATGTTTTTGAATTCCATATATATCAGAATGCAATATCTTTGCATTTCAGATTTAAAGAAAAATAACTTGCTGTTATATATCATTTGAATGTTACCTGTCATATAGGGCAAATGACTGATGAATTGAGGAACTTTTTGGAGCTTAACCTTCCAAAAGTTAAGGAAGGTAAGAAGGCTAAGTACAGTGTTGGAGTTGCTGAGTCAAAGATTGGTGCACATATCCTTGAGGTGACGAATATTCCATGTCAATGTAATGAATTTGTTACCGAGCTTATTCGGGGTGTGCGTTTGCATTTCGACAAGTTTGTCAAGAATCTTAAGGTAAAGAGCCGTTTATTGTCTTATTCTCGATATACAGTTTTTAAATTTTGCTTTTCTTTGGTGGTTACATTTTGTTGATTAACTTCAACAGGAAGGTGACTTGGAAAAAGCCCAGCTTGGTTTAGGGCACAGTTATAGCCGAGCGAAAGTGAAGTTCAATGTTAACCGTGTGGATAATATGGTTATTCAGGCTATTTTTCTTCTTGATACTCTTGATAAAGATGTCAATTCTTTCTCCATGAGAATCAGGTTTTTCACCATCCTGTTTTACATCATAGCTTTTTGAAATTTGTATTTTCTCAAAATCTTTGTCACGATCTCATTAAAAAGTTTTCATGGTAAACTGTAAGTTATTTTATTTCCTTTATTATAAGATTTTTGTGGATCATGATCCAGTTTATAGTTTTTTTTTTCATTTGGTATAGAGATTTTTTTTCTTGATACATTTTTTTCAAATGATGATAACATTAAAAATAAAGAAACAGCCCTTTGTTTGTTCGGTACTTTGGTTACTATTTTCTTTCTTATATGATGGTAACATTGTATAAAATATTGTTCTAAAATATTGAACTAGTTGTTATAACTTTCACATAATTTTAACATTTTCCTGTTAAACTTCCCCACTTTTTACTTTAATGTTTAATTATTTTATGATTGTTGTAGGGAATGGTACTCATGGCATTTCCCTGAATTGGTGAAGATTGTAAATGATAACTATCTTTATGCTAAAGTTGCAAAGTTCATTGAAGATAAGTCCCAGTTATCTGAAGATAAAATACCAGAGCTGACTGAAATTGTTGGAGAAGAAGACAAGGCAAAAGACATTGTAGAAGCTGCCAAAGCATCCATGGGTGGGTTCTTTTTTTGACATATAATGATTGCTGAATCATTCATTATTTTCTTATTTGTTTAGACACTGTTTGTTTTCTATCATGTCTTTTCCCTTTCTACCAGATGTCCCATTTTGAATGAAAACGGCTCTTAATTTTAGTGTTGTCTGGTTCTACAGGGCAGGATTTGTCACCAATTGACCTCATTAATGTCAAACAATTTGCACAAAGAGTGATGGATCTCTCCGAGTATAGAAAGAAGCTTTATGAATATCTTGTCACTAAAATGAATGATATTGCACCCAATTTGGCTACGTTGATTGGTGAAGTGGTTGGAGCCCGCTTGATTTCTCATGCCGGTAGTCTTACAAATTTGGCAAAGTGCCCTTCTTCTACCCTTCAGATCCTTGGAGCTGAAAAGGCTCTTTTCAGGTGTTTAATTTGTGTGATTCAAAATTATATATGCTTCAATATTGCTTCCTGAAGTTAATGATGCTCTAGCTAGCTGGGGCTGAGCTGCCCCATTTGGAAGCACTTATTGTTTCTTGATACAGAAACAATAATAGATCTCTTAGTATGTCTAACTAAATTTAGTTTTCAAAAGTCTGTATCTGGAAAGTTATTCAGATTCAAAAGCAATAATCTAAGTGTTTCCTAATGGGGCCTAATTATTGAATCCTTTAGATTACTTGGGAGGTTGAGTTTATTTTATGGTTTTGGTGCAGAGCTTTAAAAACAAAGGGAAACACCCCCAAGTATGGTCTTATATTCCACTCTTCTTTCATTGGACGTGCATCTACTCGCAACAAGGGTCGAATGGCTCGATATCTGGCGAACAAATGCTCGATTGCATCCCGCATTGATTGTTTCTTGGGTTAGCTAACCACACTACTCTTGGACAATTCATTATTATTATTATGTTGCTCAATATTGAACTCAGTTGCAAGTTATGTTGTTTGTGTAATGTAGACCAGAGTACGACAGCTTTTGGTGAGAAACTCCGTGAACAAGTGGAAGAGCGGCTTGAATTCTATGATAAAGGCGTTGCACCCCGTAAAAACATTGATATGATGAAGTCTGCAATTGAGAATACTACTGGGAGCAAAGGTAAGATTGAGTTACCACCCTTTGTTCTACACTTCTAAAAATAGTTGAATGAAATATAATGAGAAACGCAGATTATTTATCTTTCTGGATCTGGACATAGATACACAAATGTTTGGAACCTAAACATAGTCAAGCCTGTTTATTTATTTATCACAAGTTTTTTTTCTGTTGTTTCTCATCTAGATCAGGACACTGAAAAAAAAGGTTTCCAAATCTGGCAATGCATGTCACATTCCAGATTATGTTTTTATCAAGCCTGTCCTTTTTATGCTATATCTCTAACCACTAGCAATTTCTAAAGCATTACCACTAAGAAATCCCATAAATAGATTGTATGGTATGGATTGTGTTTGAACCTATTTGGAAACTTGTAATTTTTCACAATCTATGCCATGATTCCATTGAAAAATTGCCAAATTAATATTGAAAGCGATTTTCATTTGTTTTCATATAAGTTTTTTTTTCTTTCTTTTACTGGATCATGATCCAAATTATTTTCTAGATCATTATGATTTTTTGCAAACATCATGACGAAAAAGTATAACAAAAACAGCCATTTATGTTGCTGCATGGTGGAGAATTTTCTCATTTGGTTTAACAACATTGATCTGTCATTGAGGCTGATTTCCATGATTTGTTAATATCGTTGTGCAGACACTGATATGGATGTAGATGAAGTTCATGTTGAAACCCCAGCAAAGAAAAGTAGTAGTAAGAAGAAGAAGAAGTCTAGTAAAGATGAAGAAGCTTCAGAAAATGGTGATGATGCATCTGAAGAGCCCAAAAGCAAAAAGAAGAAAAAGGAGAAGCGAAAGTCAGAACAGGTTGATACAGATCTGAATGGTGTAAATGACCAGGATAAGGATGAGACGACAGCCAAGAAGAAGAAGAACAAGAAGAACAAGGTGGAAGAAGACGACGAAGTTCTTCCTTCTGCTAGTGAAGGAAAGAAGAAAAAGAAGAAATCGAAAACACAAGACTTGTGAGTGTTGAGTTGATTTAGGGTTTCATTGTTTCAGATTCAAACATAGTCCAGATGTTTTGATATTTTACTGCTTTTGGTTTTGGGATGCTTTTAAGCCATTTACCCTTTGTGGGGGATTTTTTCATTAACATTCTTCATGAGCTTTGTTGTTCATTTAAGAAAATAGTTATTTTTATATACTAGCTGAGAAATTTAGCAGTTTTGCAGCTTGAGAAAAAATATTATTATTTAATTGAGTTGTTCTGAAATATTTTTTTATATTAAGAGCATTTTTTGTTTTCAATTGTTTAATTATTCAATCAACATTTAAAATCTTTGTTTTATTTTATAAAATTTAATTATAAAATAACATTATAATAAATTAACTAATTAAAAGCTTAATTAATTTATTTCTCAACAAATAAAATATTCATAAAAAAACTCAAAAAAAACATTTCAAATAACCTAACTCAAACAAGCACTAAATGTAAACATGATTTTTATTTTGATTATTTAAAAAATGATTGCAATAAAATAATATTTTCGTTTTTATTTTAATAATTTTAAAAAATAACACTGTTTCTTTACCTTATATAAATTAATATATGAGATATTATGTAATGAACTTTTTTTTGTGTTTCTTTACCCTTTCAATTAATAATTTTTTTGAATACTGCTTTTCTTTAATTTCCATGATTATTTCTCTCTGCAAAACTTACTATTGACAGTAGATATAAATATAAATAAAAACTGATTTAAATAGACCAATTATTTTATTATTTGTTTGTAAATTATAATAGAAAAAATTAGGGAATCAAGTAGCTTAAATTGCAAATGATTCTCCACTATTTTTATTGCGGAATCTTATCTTAGTTGTTATATACATGGTCTGGAATAAAATTTAAACTATTTCGCCAGGAAACTCAAATTCACTTTCTAAAACTTTTTCCCTTTAATTATTATTTTTTCTTTCAATTCTAACATGGATTTTGCCCAATTTTATAACCATAATTTAGTGATTTTTTTAACCATGATTTAAATTTCTTCTTATTTTATCCTTAATTTTTCTTTCACAATTTTTTTTTTATATATTTATAAACTGAATACATAAAGTAAAACCTGAACCAACCAAACAATTTAAAAATAGATTCATAAAAATTAGTAAACATTTCAGTTAAGTGGTTTGTACACTTAAATGTTTAACCAACAGATCAAATTGATTTGACAAAATCTCAAACTACCAATTTGGTCAATAAAGATGGGTTCAGTCAATAGTTTTTTATAATTATACCTCAAATTTGTTTTAAAAAACAAATATGAAATCAACGGTTAAAAAATATTAAAATTAAAATCGATTTAATGATTCTAAAACTTATTAAATATTAAATCGAAAAGCGAAAGCGAAAACTTAAATTTGATCTAGCACGTACCTCTAATAATTTCTTATACAGCGATTTGATCGACGACATAACATTTCTCTTATGAATATTGTCTTTAACACAAAGTTCAAACTTTAAAATTCTTCTAAATCTTTTGTTTCTTTAATCCTCAACCATTCAAGTTCTTAATAAAAAAAATAAGTTCAACCTTTAAGAATAATATAGTTATTGCGATCAAATAACTTTAAAAATTAATTTTTATAAATATGAAATATATGATTATGCATATTATTATAATTGTGTATATATTTAATTAAATACATTAAATATACTAATGAGAATACTTTTTTACACATTATCAAAATAAAACACTTTATAACTTATAAAAAATGTGTATTTATATTTTATTTGTTACATTAAATTAATACTTACTTTATTAATATTTATTTTACAAAATAAATAATAATGTTACTAAATCTACAAGGTCAAAATCGTCATTTTGAAAAAAGACGAAGAACCCTGTTGCGCTGCTGCTTGAGGTTCAGGGCTTCATACATCTTCTCTCGCACTCTTCAAACGGACCTCTCTCTTTCTCTCTCTAAAACTCGGGGAGAAGACAATCCTTGAAGCTTCATCAATGGCGTCTTCATCATCAGTGAACTTGGAAGATTTAGATTCGATAGATCTTATGAATGAGCTTCTCCGTCGCATGAAGTGTTCAACCAAACCCGATAAGCGCCTCATTCTCATTGGTAATCTACCTACATACCCACATCTCTATTTGCTTTTTTATTGAATTTCTTTTCTTAACTGAAATTCTACAAGTTCAGGTTCAGATATATTAGTTAATGATGAAATCCGATGAGTTTTTGATGTAGATTCCTAGTTATATTTTACTTTTTAATTTTTTAAATTCAAGGGTTTAATATTTGATTACTATATGTCTTAGAAATTCAAAGATTTAATATTTGATTACTTATTCATTCCATTAGAAATCTGTGTCAATTTCTTTTTGATAGTTTTTTAATCAGCTTTCCAAGATCATTCATTCTACATGACTTCAATTCTATTTTCTAGATTTGTGTATTTGTAACAATTTACAACTGTGCAGGTCCACCTGGGTCTGGAAAGGGTACCCAGTCACCGATTATCAAAGATGAATACTGTTTATGTCATTTAGCAACAGGAGATATGCTGAGAGCTGCTGTTGCTGCTAAAACTCCTCTTGGAGTTAAGGCTAAAGAGGCTATGGAAAACGTAAGTTTGAAAAAAAGGCACAACTTTGATGTATTCTTCGCGTGGTTTTCCTGAATCTGGTTTTTGAATTGTTGGATATTCATTCTATTCAGGGACAACTTGTTTCTGATGACTTAGTTGTTGGAATCATTGATGAAGCTCTTAAGAAACCTTCTTGTCAAAAGGGTTTCATTCTTGATGGTTTCCCTAGGACTGTGGTTCAAGCCCAGAAGGTTATTGAAGTTTTTTTGTTAAATATGCTAGCTATTTGAGACATTTGCAAATGTTTATTGTTTCTTTTCTTTTTTTTTCTAGCTTGATGAGATGCTTCAACACCGCGCAGTTAAGGTTGATAAGGTGCTGAATTTTGCAATTGATGACTCAATCTTGGAAGAGAGAATCACTGGCAGATGGATTCATCCTACTAGCGGACGAACTTACCACACCAAATACGCCCCTCCAAAAGTTCCAGGGGTGGATGATGTAAGAGCTTCGTCGTATTTATTATCTTTTCTTAGTGCCTGGATTATTTGGATAAAAATGACTAATGCTAGGTGTATTTTAATTGAGGATTTGAATGCTTTGATTTAAGAATTGATCATTTAATGGCGGGTTAATGGGATTTTTTTATTTAATCTTAGTAACCCACATCAAGCAATCCCCTAAAATGTCTTGTATAGACTATAAGAAATTAAAACAATTTAGACCAAAGCTAATATATTGACACTTTTAACCCTATACCTTAACTCTTATAACAGGCTACATAAAAATCATCTTATTAGGATCTATTTATCCCATCATGAATCATATCATCCAAATCTTCAACTAAAATACCCTTATTTTATTTTTCATAACATTTTTAAATTTTAAATACATAGGATATTTTAGTCATTTAACCCTAATAATCCACTTTTTCATTTTATCAAACAAGCTCTTTGATGTCCTTGCCATTTGATCTTGAAATGTGTAAATGATCCAAGGAGTTGATAATAGCATGTTATTATTTGAAGGTTACTGGAGAACCGTTGATTCAACGGAAAGATGACACTGCAGCTGTTCTCAAGTCAAGGCTCGAGGCTTTCCACATACAAACAGAGCCGGTATGATATATTATTGTAATGAAATTGTCATCCCTAATAATCCTAACAGATAATTGTATTGAAATTTTCATTGAAACGAAAATGGTGCAGGTGATAGACTACTATAGCAAGAAAGGAATTGTGGCAAACCTTCACGCAGAGAAGCCACCGAAAGAAGTGACCACAGAGGTAGAGAAAGTGTTATCCTCTTGAAATGTATGTAAGCCCGCTTACTAGGCTTTTTGTTAACTTATATTCCATTAAAACTCGAATTTAACTTCATATTCTTGACTTGGATGAGCTAGTCTTTTGTGCCTTGCACCTTTGAACCAGTTTTGGATTAGGAAATAACTCACCTCATATTTAACTTCTTTTGGCATTTTCTCTCCTTTGTTCTCTCAATGATACTCTATTAACATGTATACATTTCAACTTATGTGGCTATCTAAGTAGATTTTATAATGGCTTAGTTATTTTATGGGTTATTTAAAACTTGTTTGGTATAGAATAATGAAAAGTTAGTTATTTGGGTAAAATACATTATGGATATATATATATAAAAATCTAAATTTAAAAGAATAAAGTAGTATATTTTGTTATTTGTGTGTCATTTCTAGTAGCCCATACCAATTTTCTATGTATTGTTCCAATTTTATTTGAATTGTGAGGGTGATGTATGTGATTTTTTTTATTTTGTCAAAAATTAAAACAAAATTTATTTGGTACATTGGTCAAAATTGTTTTAGTAGTACTTTTTCTTATCCACTTTTCACTTAATTTCTTACTCTTATAATTCAATCTCATCTTTCGAATCAAATATAAAAAAACACACTTGTTACAATATTAATTTAAAAAAGACTCATTTTATATATAGAATTGCATGAAATAAACAAAAAAAACTTGTAAAACATTAATATAGTTCCATTTAAGAAGCTAGCAGACCAGTCTAAACTTCTCCAATCCAAAATCTAAATTGTCACTAAATAATAAAAAATTAAAACCAATTCTCAAAACTCATGAATATCCTACTTAATTTTACTTCAATATAAATTTCACTTAGCACTCCGGTAGTGGTCGACGATCTCTGGTCGGATCATGACAATAATCGTACACTAAATAGTTACTTTGGACCCAATTCATGGACGCATATTGTTCTGGGCTCAAACCAATGGGGCCTGATTGCGTTCCCCATGGTGCACGGCATGAGTCAGCTCCATTAATGGGGCAACCGCCGATTTTAAACTCACGATACCTACCATAAAAAGGTTCGTATTTATAGTCCGCCTTATATTTTCCGTGTTCTGTTGCCCACGATGAAGCATCCCAAATCGAGCCATACACCCATAAGGGTCTGTTTGGGAATGTCCACTCATCCTTCTTTGGATACCGTCTAATGGGCACATCGTCCACAAAGAATCTGTCAATCCAGAAATAAATTAAATAAGATCTTTAAATAAGATCTTGAGAACATAAGTCTCCACCAGTACAATTTAGTTTATTACTTACATAATTTCATTAGGATTCCAAAGGATTGCATAATGATGAAAATCCTGAGTAGGATCAAACCAAAGATGAATCTGATTTTCTCTTCCAATAATATTCACATCTCCACTCCCCCTTATGAAAACATTTGTCTGCAACACATAAGGCTTATCCGTCGTCGTCCCCAAAAATTCAATATCTATTTCATCGTGTTTCCCCGGGAAGTCCTCAGCGTTTGACAACTGCATGCATGCATGCATGTCGTTCAATCTCTCCATTATCAACTATCATATATACAATTCAAATTAACTTGAATATTGAATAAACTTACGTATAGACAAGTGATAACTCCGGCAGTATAACCCGGATGAAGCTTGATTTTTGCCCCAAAGTAACCCGAGTTGTAAGAAGTCAATGACTTGAACCCGCTTCCTATCAATCATGAGTAGAATATATATATTTGTAATTTGATATATTATAAATAATATGTAACAAAAAGTAATTACCTGAGTATCGATCTAGCCAGATAGTCAACTCTCCTTGATTAAGAGTTTGGTGTTGCGAGCCCCAAAGGTTTTGATATTCATGGTCGAAGTCTATGGTGGGAACATTAGAACTCGGATAGTAGCCGGGAGAAGGTTGGGCGGAGGTAAGAGCTATGGAGACTATCGTCGTGAAGAAAAAGAGAAATCCAAAAGTCGACATTGCTATGTAGACGAAGATAAAAGAGATTGTAATTAATTGATGAAAAAGAGTAGAGTATATATAGTGCATGAACATGGGTAAATAGTAACTAAAAAAATATTTGAAAAAATATTATAGAATTTGCTTAAAATATTATACTCAATAGTATAAAATTTTGATTATTTGTATAAATATAGTAATAATATATTGGATATGAGTAATCCTTCTATCCATCCTAATTTATTTTAACTTTATAATATTAATAAAAGAAGAACCCGGCAAACATAAAATAGTTGTATTAATTAAGAAGAATATTAGATGGGAGAATAAATTTTTAGATTTTATCGAAATTTTAAAATATTATTAAAATGAACTAGGGTTCTCATATTAAATATTTTCTTGAATTCTTATTAATTTTATTTTATTCACTTCTCAATTAAGTTATTCTTTTTATTTTACCTATCTTATTTTATTTTTATGTGACCCTCTTTCTCATATAAGTTTCTCTGTCCATGTATAAATATATAATATATGCATAAATATATATAATATAAATACCAAAATAAATTATATATATAAACATCTATTTCTTAAATTCAATATATTAATATAATATAATTATATTTACAAATTTATATAAAATTTAATTTTTTCCTTAAAAGAAAAGATTCTCCTAACAACAAAACTAATCCACCTTACACAAAATACTTTTTAATCACATTATATATTTTTAATATCTTTTCATATCAATTTAAATTTATAATATTACACTTTGAAGCTTTTTATAAGATCTGATATTTCAATTTTATAATTGACATAAATTTATGTATTTCATATATAAATATTTATTTAAATACAAAAAATGCATTTAAATCATGTATGATATCTGAAACCAGGAAATAAAGTTAAGGGGAGCTTAATTTGATGTATTAAAAAGTTTAAGCTTAGAATAAGAATTAGAGGTAAGAGTTAAGAGGATTTAAACTTAATGTAATAAGAAATTTAAAACATATATGCATTTTAAGAGATAATAACTCATGAAAAGAATAGTGAGAAGAAACAGATAACTAGAAGGTAAAATATCATATTAAAACTGTAATAATGAAACACTTTGTTTCTTCATCAGGTCTTAAGCCAAACAAGTTTAAAGTTCTTGCAAGTAAATTAAAAAAAGAAAAGTGAAGTTTGAAACAAAGGCAGGTGGTGGTTTACATGTCCACAGCAAGCTTATTATCAAGATGAGAGAATTCTTGAAAGAATGCCTTGAAATGTTCATAAGAATGCTTCACATCATCAACCGCGCACATCTCTCTTATGCTGTGCATAGACAACTGCGGCGCCCCAACATCAACCGTCCTTATTCCAGTTCCACTAGCTAGAATCGGACCAATTGTTGACCCACAACCCATGTCATTGCGAACCACAAAATCCTATTTTTTTTTTTTATAACAGTTCAAAATATTAAATACAAATAAATGATATTTTAGACATTTAACCCCAAATAATCCTCTTTTCTAAAGTGAAGAGAGAAAAACTCGCCTGAACTGGAAGGTTATGCTTTGCCGCTATCTCCCTGAACAAAAAAGAAGTGATTGCATTTGTTGCGTAGCGTTGATTTGCATTGTTTTTTATTACAAGCCCGCCATGCAATTTTGGCTGATGATTTTCTTCATGTTTATCCTGTTGTTGACAACCAACCACCATTAGAGCTATTTTTACTAATAATTTATGTAAAATTTCAGAATTTATAAAATTTCATCTTTTTTTGCATTCAGGATTACATACCATGTAATTGGGATGCAGTGCATGTGCCATGTCAGCAGACACGACAAAACTCTTTTGAAATGCTATCTCCAGTAATTGCTACAGTCATAATTTAGAATCTCAAAAGGTAAGTAGCAACCCAAATACAATTCATGACAGAAAGAGAGATATTCATCAGCTATTTGTTAGCACAAATCATAATTAAGAAAATCCATCTTTTGCCAAAAATCAATCATCTAAAAAATAATTTGGATAATAATTCAAACTGATCATTACAAGCCAAAATCACATTACTATCACGATCATGATTTAAGAATAATCTTTACTCCAAATAAAGTATAATTTGGATCATGATCCAGAAATCAATCAATTTTAACTTTGGAGATTTTTCAATGGGATTGTGATAGAAATTATAACAAAATATTAGTTTCCCAACAGTATCCTCCAACTGTAATTAGATTGTGTCATGAGTAACCAAAGCTAGAGGATCAAACCCTAGCAGTTGTAATAAAAACCTCCATGCCAATTGGCATGTAGTATAACAGTCAGATTCCTTGTTGATTGTAAGTGACTTGGCAGTAGGTTATTACGCCGGGTCTTATATAAGAGGATAGAACCCCAATTCATAGGCATGATTGAAATGGTGCAGTCCTCATCCTCTCCACCTATATTTTTGTTCTCTTGGTCTCATCTCCTCTTCCTCTAATTATATACTTAACAAATTCTAGGTAGGTCAGTAAGTAGCACTGAAATACTCTTCTTAAATACTTAGCATCAAAATTTGCCAAAAAAATTCTAAGGAAAACTGGATAATGTGATTTGAAACCCATAATCGTGTTACCTTGGATTCTGAACTGAAGGAACTTGTAATTCGAGACAAGGCGTCAAACAATACAGGAGAGCCAGCGCCCTGGGCAGAATTTGAACCAACCTCCTCGTGGTCAAATAAAGCAACCATCCTTATATTGTTCTCATTCTCAAGACTTCCAGACAAGGTACTATCTATTAATGCCTGATAAACAAACAATCATTAACATACCATATTGCCAGTATCCAACTATAGCTACGGGAAGGTGTGATTACTGTACCTTTAAGGAGCAAAATGACATGCATAAATTATCAAGTCTTCCGGAGAATATGAATTCTTTAGCTGCACCAGCTATTACACTCGGTTGTGTATCGCAGGCCTGTAACTCAAAATCGCAAATGTCTCCTGGTTCACAGCCAATCTGTTCCGAGAGAAGCTGGAGATGACGCAAGAACACAAGAATCATAAGATCTTAGAAGTAAAATAATGATCCGTCAATAAAATACATGGAAATCTAATGAAGTAAAACAAAGAATGATATCATCTATGTCATTAAAGTAAGGATGAACAGCCCAACCCAAACCGAAAAACATTTTATCCATGAGATATAGGCCGGACATAGTCTTGATAGAGTATATACCAATCTATTAGGATCGTCTTGATATTTACCCAAATAACCTTATCCGCGATCACCTTTAGTTTTAATCAAATTTGATTGTCCTTCAAAATATAGTAATGTTGGGATGGTTGGATAATTTTTTGCAAATATAAACCAACTTTAAACTATTGAAATAAAGGACATTTGCTCTTTATGTAACACCTAGGGCTTGTTCAACATTGGGTTATTTGAATAACTAATTGTTTATTTCAAAATGATCGTGTTTGATGTAAGATATTGAAAATTGGGTTATTTGGGTAAAATACCATTTTAAGTATAAATATATAATGAAAAAGTAATTTATTTTAGATAAAGGGTAATTTAGTATTCTGTTTGATGTGAGCGATGAGAGGATAATTGAATAAGGCCTTATTAAATATTGACTTTATTACTCTTTTGTTTGTACATGCGAATAAGAAAATGTAGATGTGGTATTGTTATGTGTTTTTACAGTTGTTGCATTTGTTCAATTGGAATACTTTATCTTCCTTTGAATTATTGTGCATCTATTGCTATATTTATTCAATTAGAAAACTTTCTTTTAAACAAGTATTATACGATACTATTTACAAGTAATGATAGACTGTCTTTGTAACAACAATTGGAGACTAATTTGAAGTTATTATTCTGTTGGTGTACTTGTATTTGATTTCGTTTAATTAATTGTTTTGGAGTTAGTTCATAAGTATTTGGAATACGAATTTGTGAATGCATAGGGGGGTATCCAAAAAATTGACAAACCGACCATCGATATAATACATCTGATCCGCTGGATATAAGGCCAAATATAGAGTCTCCATAGAATATAAACTAATTATACGGGTCAGATTTATATTTAGCCAAATAACCAAACCAATCAAATGTGTGTTCACTCCTACATTCAAATTCTTGTACCTGTAAAAGAAGTGGATGATGCTTTGGCGAAATGATGTTTGATTTTTCATCAGACTTTTTGTTCGCAGTTGAACCTTCACTTTCAACAGGACCATTCTTGCAGACCACCTTATTAAGCTCTGCCTATAAAAGATACATCATCATCTTAGTTCCACAAACTACAAGGAATATAATTCCAAATATTAAAGACTGTAAGCAAAACAGGAGCTTTAAGCTAACTTAAAATGTTTGTTCTTCATAATTGGTGGCTTTCCAAATGTCTTGTTGTTCTTGGATATTGATAGAATCTATAGATGCATTAGTGAGCAATCATAAAGGACACGAGGTTATCAACTGGTTTCTATAAGTTTGGTACTTATCAAAGCCTCCTTGCTGCAATTGACAGTTCTTGGAGGGATAGGGGAAATTTTAAATTGAAGAGAGTCCTCAGGACAAGCATAGTTAACAGAATACATAAATATAATGAAAGATCTGCATCTATTTATATGTTCATGCAAGCACATAATCAGAGAAATTAAATAAAAGTCTAATCATCCTATATGGAAACACTTTTTGTTTTTGTTTGTGGATCTAGATCTGGATCCAGATGAGAAATCACCAATAAAATGTTTAATGTGTCTAACTAAGTTCTGTCTTCAAATGTGATCTCATCTGGATGGGGCCCAAAGTTCTTGTCTATTTAACTTTGGCCCCATTTGTCCCCAAACGAGATATCTTATGGTAACATTTTTTGCAGATATAAACCATTTTTTCTTATCCATAGGTGATATATTACACAAAGAAAAAATGTTTCCAAATGGGGCTAAAGTTCGTCACATCTTTTTTTTTCAATTGAAAACATTCAAAAAATGGTTAAGAAAAGGTTAATATCAACTCTTGAACTTCAAAGAGATCTAAAACCATCATTTCCCTTAAGCTCTCTCTATCTCTCTGCATTAGTTGTTTTCCCTTTCATATGCAATTTCAACCTAAGAAGAGTATCTACTTTCATAATCATCAAAACTAAACAAAATTAAAACTTAGACTCCACATCATTACTACCTTAACTGATGTTGCCAAGACTGGCAGCAGATGGGTTTGCGTATTCACTTGAAATCCTTCACTAACACCCCTGCCACAAAAAATAAAAATTAAAAATATATTCTAATATAGAGACAAATGTAAAATGTGATCTGAAATTCAATAAAAGATCACTTGTTCAAGTGAATTGCCAAAGTCGGGATTCGCATTATCGGCTCATGTATCCTAACTAGCTTATGTAAATAAGAACCGGAACCCTCTTTTCCTTCTCTGATTATGACCCTTCCAGCAATGGTTAGGTCGCGATCAAACCACGTGTGCCATAGACCTCCTCCATAAGTCTGCACACCTACCTCCAAGTACCCACCTTTGGATACCTAAAAAAGCACAGTGAAATCCATTCCAAGATCAATAAATGTTTCCTTAAGCATGCATGGTTTAGCTAAGCCAATCAGGGTAAACCTTTGAGACAGGCTTCAGTTTTAGGCATGGACTGTCAGTATGAGCACCTATAATATGGAACCCATTGCCAGCAACATATCTGAAACAAAATATCCAAAAACACAGGCAACAAGTTACAAGTTAAAAAATATACAACTTCCCAATAGATTATGGCATTCTATGAAAAACCCACTCTAGAATTTCACAGGACGTCCAAGATTTTTAAGCTGACCAATACTCAGCAATTTAACAAAACAGGCCTTTTAAGAGGATTTTTCATTTCATCATCCATAGGCGATGAGAAGCTTACTTTTGACCAATTGCAAAGGCCACGATGGTGGAGTGGTTCCTAGTGAAAAAATACTTATTTCCAGCTTGTAATTTCCATTCCCCCCTCTCCGAAATTTGTTCATATCCAGCACTATTCAGCCGTTTCTTCGCCTCATCTAGAACAAAGTTACCACACAATTGAGCATCAATGTAATCGCACTTCTCATAACCTTACTTCAAATATAACAATATGTGAGAAAAAATACAACTACATGAGGTTTTGTTTTGTCAATCCAGCTCAAAAATCATATTTTTTTGTGCCAAGTGCGGTGAATCTACAAGGGTTAGTTCCATAGATGATCATTCATGGTTTGACTGAGAAAAAAAACGAAAAATAAGAGGAAATTTACCAACTGCGTGGAATGCCGTTGGGGAAGCATTCAAGAAATCGACTAGATCGGTGGCAACACCGATTGGTTCAGAGTTTGGTTGATTCGCCATTGAAAAGAGACTGTAAATCGGCTGGTTGATTAGAGAATCGCGAGAGATTTGTGGGTTCAAGAGTAAAATGATGATATTATTGTAAAAATAGATTCTTTCTCAAAACGACAACGTCCTTTTTCGTCTTCTACAACCGGAGGTTGCCATTTCTGCGGAGTTCCCGATGGAGGGAAATTTGACGAAATGACACTAATTAGGCTTTAATTGCATCCGTGGTCTTAAAATTGATAATTAAAATTGATCACTTTATTTTTTTTTTATTTTGTTAGACGAAATTATCTTTTTCGCGTCACGAGAAAGTTTCGCAAGGTGGATTATGATTTTATATAAATACTTAAATTTTTTTATTTCCACCATTTCCTTTCTCTCTCTTCTCTTTGCTCTTGTTCGACGGCGGCGAAGTCTACAGCGACGGCTGCTACGGCTAGGGCGACGTCGTCGGCGACGGAAAACATCAAAGATAAGAAAACTCTAACCCTGAATCGATGTTCATACAGATTTATGTTCTTATTTTCATGATCTTCATTTAAACTCTAACCCTAAATCGATTTATGTTCATGTTTCCAGTATCTTAATTTGAAAATCCTAAATCAATTCATGTTCTTATTTCTATTATCTTCATTTCAAACGATTTATGTTGTTCTTAATCAAACCTTAACACTAAATCAATTTAATTTGTTCTTATTGTTCATATTGGTTTATATTGGTTCATATTGGTTCATATTGTTTCATAATATTGGTTCATATTTTTGTTTATCTTATTGTTCATATTTGTCGATGATGATATTTGCAGATCATATGGGTTTCGTTTCAGGGAAGATTCACCTCGCGTTTCGCTAAGGGTCAATATTTTTTTTTTTTGTTATTTATAGTTAATCATGACTTTATTTGACAAGGTATCTACATCACTCATGGTTTTGAAGAGAATCTATCTTAACAAAATAAACTTTAATAATCTTTACATAGAAACATTTAAATTCTTCACAAAATGACTTTGAAGAAGCGATCATAAACTTCCGTTAAGATGGTATGAAATTGATTTTGTAAGTCATTAAGCAAAATAATTAATGACTAACGTAATCGATTTCAAACCATCTTTTCTTACCTGGAGTTCAATGATCGTTTCTTCAAAGGCCTTTTCTGAAAAATCTAAATGTTTTCATGTAAAATTAATAAGTTTTGTTTTATTAACACAAATTCTCTTCAAAACCATGACTTTGTTGTTGATACTTTGTCAAACGAGATAGATTACCTATAAAACAACTAAAAAATTTTGTACTTCACGTTTCTCTAAGTACTTCGTATTTCGCTATGGACTTCGTGTTTCGCTATGGATTTCGCATTTCGTTAAGGGTCAAGATTTTTTTGTTATTTATAATTAATCATGAACTTCATTTAACAAGGTATCTACATCACTCGTGATTTTGAAGAGAAGTTGTGTTAGAAAAACAAACCTTAATAGATTTTACATTAATAAAAATATTTAGATTCTTCAGAAAAGACCCTTGAAGAACTCAATGATTGTTTCTTCAAAGGCCTTTTCTGAAGATTCTAAATGTTTCCATATAAAATTAATAAGATTTGTTTTTCTAACACAACTTCTCTTCAAAACCATGATTTTGTTGTTGATACTTTGTCAAACGAGATAGATTATCTATGAAACAAATAAAAAATTTTGTACTTTACGTTTTGCTATGGACTTCGTGTTTCACTAGGGAATTCACGTTTCGCTAGGGACTTCGTATTTCACTAGGGAATTCGCATTTCGCTAAGGAAGTCGAAGAGGCGCGCGTAGGAAGTCGAAGAGGCGCGCGTTTCTACACACGCTATACCTTATATTTAAAAAAAATCATTTCTACATGTGAACATTTCATTTCTTCTATCCCTCGCGACTCGTCTCTCTCTAACCTCTCTTCACTGAACTACTCCTGCCAAGGCCGATCCTTTCTGCCCGTCTTCTCGTCCGTCATTAATCAGGTTTGTTTAGTTTTTCGGTTGTTGCTTGTCTTTTTCTGGTTTTTTGTTTATGGGTTTTGGTTTTTGCATGTTAAGTTTTAGGGTTTTTGCTTGTCTATTTTTAGTTTTTGGTTTGTGTTAAGTTTAATGTTCATGGTTTCTCAATGGGCATATCCCATATTAGGGTTTCGCGAAGTACCTCGCGTTTCGCTAAGTATCTCGCGTTTCGCTAAGTAACTTGCATTTCGCTAAGTATCTCGCGTTTCGTTAAGTACCTCACGTTTCGTTAAGTATTTATGGTTTGCGATGGTTTATGTATTTGTTCTTACATTTTTGTTGTTGTTCCTTTTGTAGATGGCAGAAACCACAGTTAATGAGTTTTCTGGTCGGATTTCTTGGAAAAGCGCCCTCTACCTAAAGAAGATTGTTAAGAAGTTCGAGAAAATGGATCTTTAGAGAAGGTTTATAATACCCAATTCAATATATATTCACAGCCCCAGTCTTGAATTTCTCAGAAACTATTGTACATCATATGTTGATTAGGAGGGTAAGCTCAAACTCCAAGGAGATAACTTTCAATGTCAATAGGCAAAAACTTGTATTTGGTATGAATAGTACGCATTGGTCACATGCCTAAACTTCGACAGGTTTCTTGAGGTGAACGAAGAAGATTGTCGAGGTTTTCCACCTTTCACGGTAAAATATTTTAAAGAGAAGACGAGTGTACGAATGCAAGAGTTGGAGACTAATTTTTTGAAATGCAAAGATAAGGAAGATGCATGGAAGATGGGCTGGTAGGCCTGATTTTCCTGTACCTATTTTCATTTGACCCAAGGAGGGTGGTATTTAAAAAAAATCCTCCACATGGTGGAAGACGAGGAAACTTTCCTCTGATTTCCATGGGGGAAGGTCACCTTTAAAGCCACCCTCAAGAGTTTGAACAAGAACATGAAACGTCTCAGTCACCAATATTATGAGAAGAAGAAAAAGAGTGATGTTCCTTATGCTCCTTTTGCTTATAACATTTGTGGGTTTTCACTAGCATTTTAAGTGTGGACATATGAGGTCATCAAAGGCTTTGTCCCTAAATTTGCCAGAAAGAATCAGTTTAATGATCCTCTACGCCCAAGGTTGTTAGTCTATCATTCCAACAGGAAGAACACCTTGATCGAGATAAAGTCTGTCATTGAGACCACGGATCTGACTGAGATGGAAGAGTCCTCCATGGAGAAGAGGTTATACATTGGTGTGGACTTTGAACAAATAGACGAGTCAACTGATAAATTTTTTGAGGGATTTACAGAAGGGAAGATAGTCAAAGATGATTTTGATGAAGATGAAAGTGAACATGAAGATGAAGATGAACATGAAGAACCTACTCTCAAACCTGCCATTAGAAAGAGAAAGACTGAAGCTACTCTCAAAAAAGCAGTAAACCTGAAGAGGAAGCTTTCTTATGAATCAATTCCTCCCAATGTCAACATTCCTAGTCCCCCCACCGCGACGTCAAGTCATGCATTACCTCCAACATCTTCTATTGGATGTAAATGTGATGAGATAAAGGAGGAGCTCATCAAAGAGCTGATGGAGGAGCTCAAAGAGATAAAAACAGAGCTCATCATAGAGCTGAAAATTACTATCAAAGAAACTCAAGCAGCTCACCATGCTTATATGAAAAAGTTGGTTGTTAGTATGTTCGAACAATTATTATCCAAATCCAACTAAAAGATGGCCATTTTAATAGCCATATTAGATAATATGAAGGAGAAGAAGAAGAAGAAGAAGAGCAATGTGGACAAGAAGAAGGAGAAGACTGAGGTAATTTATACTTAGCGAAGTCAAATGTTGTTTCACGAAGTCAAATGTTGTCATATCTAACCACAATGTTGTTATATTCTGTAGGAGATGATGGAGATGGAGACGAATGAAAGTGAGGGGATGATGGACAAGAAGAAGGAGAAGACTGAGGTAAGATATTGAAACTTAGCATTTCGTAAAGTACTTGGCGTTTCGCGAAGTGCTTAGCGTTTCGCGAAGTGCTTAGCGTTTCGCGAAGTGTTTAGCGTTTCGCGAAGTGCTTAGCGTTTCGCGAAGTGCTTAGCGTTTCGCGAAGTACTTAGTCGATTGTTGTTCATATCTGACCACAATGTTGTTCTATTTTTGCAGGAGATGAAGACAAATGAGATTGAGTTGAAGGATGGGAAGGTGGAGGAGAGTGTGGATGCGAAGGTTGAGGAGAGTATGAATGTGAAGGTGAATGGTGGGGAGGTTGAGGAGAGTGTGGATGCGAAGGTTGAGGAGAGTGTGGATGCGAAGGTTAAGGAGAGTGTGGATGCAAAGGTTGAGGAGAGTGTGGATGCGAAGGTTGATGAGAGTGTGGGTGCGAAGGTTGAGGAGAGTGTGAATGTGAAGGTTGAGAATGATGTGAAGGTCGATGGTGGGGAGGTTGAGAAGGAGATTGAGGATAAGGTGAAGGTGGATGTTGGGGAGGTTGGGAAAGAGAGTGAGGATCTGAAGCTCACCGATATGATGCAACAAATAATTGAGAATAAGAAGAAGGGTAAGGTCAAGGTTGAGGATGACGATGATGATGATGATGATGATGATAATGATTTACAATTATACAATATTCCACCTAAAGGAGTTGTGAAAAAAAAAGAGTGAGGAAGCAGAAAAAAGATGAAGACTACATCAACCCTTCTTTGTCAAAACAGGCAAAGACAAATAATCCATTAACTGTCAATCCCCTTCAAAAGTTTGATGATGAGCTGCTGGTTCAATTAGATAATTGGTTGAAAAATCCAGCCACCAATGATCAGAAAAAGTCTTTGTTTACTTACGAAGCAGGGAAGAAGTTGTTTGTTAGAGTTCCAACAAAGTGCACATGGCTTAAAGATCTTATAAGTCGTGCAATTCATAATTCATTAATGTTATTCTAAGTTGTTTCTTAATGTTGTTTGATATATACTGCATTTTTTCCCATTTTGCAGGAAATCGACGCATTCTTCCACTTGTTGCGAAAAAGGATTGCGGAATATCCCAAGACATATAAACATTCTAAAGTAACAATAGGGGATTGCTTCTTAGTAGATAAGATGAGGCGAGAGTACAAGACGTTTAAAAATTATCCTAAAAATTATCCAATACTCGAAGAATTTGATGAGTACTTCATGGGGGTGGACCATAGATATATGCCAGATTAGCCATCAATCGACGATATATACGTGCCTTTGAACATTGGCAGCAAGCACTGGCTACCGTGCATCGCTCGTCTACAAAATAATCACATTGACGTTTATGACTGCGACTCTAGTATTTATAGGAATCTTGATCCATACATTAGACCTTTGTGTGAGATGATTCCACAATTATTTGTAATGGGAATCACTGATGCTCAACTACAAAGGTTTCCTAATTTCAACTACGAGAAAATGACATACAAAAGGATGCCACACCCCTCACCCGAAAATGCAGTCGCTAAGGTAGGGGAAGTCCCTAGTGCAACCGAGAGCGGGGACTGTGGTGTATTTATGCTTATGTATATGGAATTCTTGACTGCTAACTTAGGTTTAGAGAAGGTGACCTCCGATGAAATGGAGTTTTTTAGACAGAAGATGGAGGTCAGGTTATTCCGTCAAATTATCGAACCTTAGTATTGTAATCTTGTATTGAATTTTGGATAGAACTTGAACTTGAAGTTACATGTAATGTTAAAATATTTGTAGTTTAATTTAGTGTGTATATTCTGGCTGGTTAATTACATTGGATGATAATTTGAATGACTTCGCGTTTCGATAGGTACTTCGCGTTTCGCTATGTACTTCGCATTTCTCTAGGTATTTCGCGATACGCTAAGTGCTTCACGTTTTTCTTTAAATCTATATTATAAGTTGATTTTTGTGTATATTCATGTTTTTAACATTTTTCTTTAAATGAAAAACATATCAAGATTCATACCAAAGAATTGAACATGAACTTCAATGTACATAACATACCAAAGAATTGAAAGATACTTTCAAGTGAAACTTCAAGCCTGCACTTCAGTGTAAAACCATTATATGTGAAGAAACATCAAGGCTGAATAGCAGTAAGGAAGGATACTTAAACTAAACTAAACTGTGTATCCTTCCTTGCCTGCTATTTAGACTTGAATGTATCTTTCAATGTACAACGTGTGTATGTGTAACTTTACCTCTATTTATAAAAACATAAATTTAACTTTAACTTTAACTTTTAACTTTTAACTTTAACTTTAAACTTTAACTTTAACTTTAACTTTAACTTTAACTTTTAACTTTAACTTTTGACTTCGCGTTTCGCTAGGTACTTCGCGTTTCGCTAAGTACTTCGTGTTACGCTAAGTACTTCACGTTACGCTAAGTACTTCGCGTTACGCTAAGTATTGATCAGTACACGAGATACAAGAAACATACTACAACTTATCCTAAACATACTACACTATTTTAGTTGAATTAACAAAGGAACACTACAACGTATCACCACAATCATTCTAAAGGCTCATACTATTGAGATGATGACTCATGATGCTTAAATGTTGATCCTCTTGCAGTAGATGGTGCAGGCATGACTGCTTTACATGTTGCCATATTATGTCCTAGTCCAGCACATAAGCTGCATCGTCTTGGGACCTTACGGACCTCACCTTGGGATAACCTAAGCTTTGTTTGTGGGCCGCCTTTTCTTAACCTTAACAAGTGGTTTTAGACACACGCATTCCTTGATAATTTCGGGAATATCCCAATCGTCTTCATCACCTGCAGGATAACATGTCTCCGCATATACATTCATTCAAGATTCAGTTGTGTAATACATATCAGCATGGAAAATAAAATGATTAAACAATTGGTTAAATAGATTGAACATGTGAGCTGAATATTACCTTGAACAGAAGTCATAACAAACCAAATTGCGATGACGGGCAACAACCATTGCATGCGTACAAGGAAGACCGGAAACTTCAAATACCATACAAGTGCAGTTCATGTCTTTCAAATTGACTTTAAAATGGGACTTATTGTCATGCACATAAAACTCGAATCGGTTAAGCGATGATATTGCATGTCTTCAATTATTTTCTTAAGCAAGTGATTATGGTGATGGTCCATGTACTTACTCTTCATGCACTGCCCAATACCACATGCTGGTGTTTGAATTTTTTCTCTAGCCTTGACAGAACTGAGCATGAATGTTGTTGGTCGAATTTCCGGATCTCAAACATTTCAGATAATTTACCTTTCACGGCACGCAATCTCCACTTGCATGTCTCATCCAAACATTTCACATACCAAAGATTTTTTCTTGACTTCTCTACTTTGAATTCAAAATGATTAGTCATCGCATATTAATATAGCATCAGTTGTAGTTCTTTTTTATTTCCAAACAACGCACTGACTTCTAATACGGTTTCAGTAGTTAATGCCATCGCAAATGAGGGGTCTGTCGGTGATATGTCTTTCGGGTCTGTCGATGGTGTACCTAATGATGGTCTTCTTGCACTAGATGGTGTACCCATTGATGATCTTCTTACATTAGTTGGTGTACCTATTGATGATCTTCTTTCACTAGTTGGTGTACTCATTGATGCTCTTCTTGCACTAGTTGGTGTAGGTATTGATGTAGGTATTGATGCTCTTACACTAGTAGTAGCATGCAAGTCCTGAGTGAGTGGGATGTGAGGCAAAGAGTTATCTCTGGCTTCATTTTGACTTTCAACAAAGACATCCGAGGGTACAACTTCTGGTATAATTTTTTGACTAAGTAGTGGTGGTAGTATACTTTCTTGAGTTGGGTATGTAAATAGTGGTATCTTTTCTTTAGTAAATGGTGACTTCTCTACTACAAAGACACACAATGGTGACATAATTCGACCCAAAATCAAGCGTGATAAATATGTGTTCAAATCATCATCTTCATCAATTACAACAGGTCCAGGAATTGTGATACGCGGAATATCATACTTGACTTGCAGCACTAAATCATATGTAGATTTCTGCACATTAAGTCTATCATAGAGTTTATCAACTAATTCGGCATACCGAGTACTTTGGGGTAAATCCAATGTTTTGATTGAAGATGTATCAAAATACAATATTCCATCAGCATCAAATTTCCACTCTCCATTATAGAAAACGAAAACTTCGGCTGCAATAAAAAACATTATTTAGAAACGGGAAATGGATAATTAATACTGTGAAATAGAAGGCCTTCGCGAAACGGGAAGCCCTTCGCGAAACGGGAAGTGACATCGTATAAACCCTAAACAATAGTGATTCGAAGATGTATAAACTGAACAACAATAAACTTGAAGTATCATGGGATAAACGTACCAAGTGGAATAGTGCTCGTGCTCGTCGTGGATCTCATTGTCTGTATCGTCGTCGCCGCCGTAGCCGCCTAGTTTAGAGAGAAGGAGGAGAAGAGCGGGAAAAGAGAGAATGAGAAGAAAAGAAATGAAAAAACAAAGAGGCGAGGTTATATTAAATAGTAAGGGTATTCTAGACTTTTCACACTTTTCCACTTCGCAAAACGCGAAGTCCCTTAGCATGACGCGAAAAGGGTATTTTCGTCCAAAAAAATTAAAGTGATCATCAATCAATTTTAATTAGCCGGTGATCACGGAGGAAAATACCTCCATTATTAGGGTCATTTCGTCAAATTTCCTCGATGGATGATATGCTCTCCAATTTCCAGTTTGCTTATTGGATTTTTTTTAAAATAAATAAATAAATAGGTTTTTAATTGGTGAAATCAATATAATCAAATTAATTTATTTGAAAACTATTATTTTGATTCTCTTAAAAATGAAAATGAAAAGGGGAAATTTTGATTTTGTTAGCCCGATATATTTTTAGTTATTTAAATAAGATATTATTTTATTCGTCATTTTATTAGTTACTCACTTAATTCATTAATTAATTTACTAAAATATCATATATTTTAATTATTTTTTAAATTATTATTTTTTATTTTATTTATTTCTTTTACAAAATTAAAAATAATTATCATTTTCTTAAAATCATCTGTCCTTATCTTTTTCTCCTAAAAATTATATAAATATAACTCTCATCAGAACAAATTCTATTATAAATATAAAAATATGATTAAAAATGATTTTTTTTAAGTGACAATGAATAGTTGGTTTGATTTTTCTTAAAATAAAAAACTATATTGTCTTAAGTTAACATCTTTTTTAAAAGAAAAAAATTGTGAAAATCAAATAAAATTATTTTAAAATTTTAGTTGATAAACTAAATAATTGGATAATAGAAGAAAAAAAAAAAGTGAGTTGAGATATATTAATTTTGAATAAAATTTTGAACAAAAACAATTTTGAAAAAAAACAATGTTAAAAGTATATATCTATGATGTTGAAATTGAAGGGTTAATTGTTAATTTAAATATATATGGAACATCTATTCTCAACATTTATCATTGAAATAATTTATTGAACATTTGTAAATGGTATGGAGATTCATGGATTGGCTCCTTTTTATTTTGAAAAGTTTAATAATATGTTTGCAATTGTTTAGTCAATTTCTTCGTGTCAATTTAAACATATTAATGATTATTTTATTGTTAATGCAGTTAAATTTCTTCTCAATTATTATTTAATTTCTTCTCAATTATTGAAGTATATTAGTTGTGAAGTTTATGTATATCCTCTTTTTACATCATAAAATATGTAGATTTATCATTATTATTTAATTTCTTCTCAATTATTGAAGTATATTAGTTGTGAAGTTCTTATGTATATCCTCTTTAAGTCGAATTTTTATAAAGGTATGTTAAGTTTGATTACTAAGGACATAACAAACTAAATTCAGAATAGTAAAAATATATCATGTCTATTGATTAAGTCATTTAAAAGTTTGGTTTAAAATGTTATCGAGATAATTATTGTGTTAATTTCTTGATTTCATATTTCATAACAATGCAGTAAAAAAAATATTTTTTTATATATATATATCGTCTTTTAATAACTTAAAAAAATATAATATCCATCCTATGCCAAATATAATAAAAACAATATTGCAGTATAAGACATTCAACATGCTTTATGACATTTTATATATATATGATTAATTATTTGTATTTTGTTTACATTTTAAACATATTAAAGGTTGTAAAAAAAAGTTTTCAATTACAATTTTTAAAATTAAAAATAATTATATATATAAATACATTAAAAATATAAAATGTTTTCTCCAACATATGTTAGACTTAAGTTAAGGCTTATTTCAATATTAAATATTTAAATAATCTTGTTTGGGAGAAAGTTAAGAAAAAGTTTAATTATTGGCAAAAAGTTAGTAAAAAGTATTAATATTTAAAAATATATATTTATTTAATATTTTAATTGATTAAGAGATGGTAAGAATATATGAATTATTTTAATAATCTAAAATAGATTATTTAAAAAAACCCTAAAAAAAACTTGGCCTAAAAAAGATATAAAATAAAAAATAAATTAAATGAAAAGAAAATGAATGATATATATAGTCAGAAGAAGTAAAACAGAGATTATCCTTTTCAAAAAGAAGTAAACACAGATTTACTCTACTATTCGAAAACAAAGTTTGAGATTGAAGTTATCGTCCAACTTCTCCGGCGAACATCTCCGGCGAACCGAACATCTCCGATTCCGGTACGTGCTTGAATTATGCATATACATCAGCTGCAAATTACAATGGATCACTTATTTGTTTTCTTTGAAATCAGATCATTAGGTCAGTTATTTATGTTTGGGACTTTAATCCAAATTGAAATCAGAATAGCTTCTTGAAGTATTATTCTCATTCCTAATCTGTTTCGATAGAAATAAATGCAATCGAATTATTCATAGTCAAGATTTTATATTATTACTCCGTGAACATTGCGGTTTAATTTGAATTCTGAATGCATGCAAATGCGTCAATGTTGTTTAATCCATAAACATAGAGTCAAAAGAAAATATATAGAGCAAGTAAAACAATCTCTAAACCTTTTTTTATAGAAACATAGAGTCAAAGAAGATGATACATAGAAGAAGAAAACTGAAGATTAAGTAATTTCTCGAGATGACAATGTGTGATTCTTGAAAAGATTTATTTATTTTGTTGAACTGAATAAATAATTCATTGTATCTATTTATACAGCTTTGAAATCAGTTTATTTTCAGTTACATTGAGCCTATTCCGAGCTTGCTATGCAGAACAGCGCATATGTAAGAGTAGATGAGTATTGATTTTTGAGTCACTCACTCTTTGACAATGTGAAAGTCGATCTCAACATGAAACTGTTTTGCTGAAAAAAACACAGCTCCATCTTGTTGCACCATAGAACAGTGGAGTCTCATGGGAATGTTCGATTCACCAATAAGTGATTGGATCCAACACAATTCAGTTGTAGTATGTGTAAAAGCGTTTTAGTTTAATGTTGGACCAAACAACTACATGTGTTTTTAGTTCCATGACATCATATTGTTACGAAGAAATATGCAATAATCAGTGGTACCAGCCAGCTTCAGAGTATGTAGTCAGTGGTGTCGTGTTGTGTTGAAGGATTCGTTTGATGGCAGTCCAATGAGTAGTAGTACGAACCTAGATAAACTGGCATGCCTTGTTAACGAAAAATGCAAGCTCTAGGCAGTTCGGAGGCAAATATTGTAGTGGTCTAACTATGCCACGATATGCAAACAAGTCAGGACGTTGTGAGGATGTCATCAATCTATCCCGAGGAAATAGTGTAGCGGAATGAGGTCCTTAATGAAAATGTTTTAATGATGATTTTACAGATATGAGTTGGTGAGCTCCATGTAAACATTATGTTCTACACATAGCTGACCATTACTGTGATAAATGGATAGAGATGTATCATGTCGAGATTGGGTGAACCTTAGAGTTAGGGGAGAGGAGCAATGTATGGAATGACACGCCCTTTGTGCTTGTTTGAGTCCATAAACGACTTTGTAGATGACATACACGGTCTTGAAAGTCTGGATGGACAATTCTTGGGGTTATGCTATGTGAACTTCCTCATTGAGTTTTCCATATAAAAATGGATCATTAACATCTGATTGATGGATTGACCATCTTTTGATAATAACAATGGAGAGTATGATCCAATTGTTAGTGGAAGCATTTGTTAATAAGTATAGTTTTGTGACGATCAATGCTCTATTTGGGTCTATGTTTGAGTTTAAAAACCCATTGACAGTTGCAATATTTTGGTGAGGAATGCAGGGTACAAGTGTCAACGTGTAAAGCATTATATTAAGAGAGTGCAGTCGAGCGTTGTGACAATTCGTAAGAGGTTATGATGACCAAGGCGATGGTGCCATATTGGTGGATGAATGAGTCCCAACAAGAGCCTGAAGAGAGATGTTAGGAATGGGAGTGAGATAATAAAGGTCACCTCATGCGTCCCGTGAATTGGTGTTGTCATCCTAGTTTGATCCTTCACAATGCAATGATTATTAGGGTGGAATTTTGAAAGTACATTGTTATCACCTATAAATCTAGAGACGCTAAAAAGATTCTTTGGCATAATTAGATTTCTGTGAGTGCTCTTAGTAGTAGAGGTGCTCGTGTGTGAAATGACAAGGGGGCTTACCATTTCCCTCTGTGACCTGTTTAAGGAGAATGTGATTGAAGGTTATTTGATGTTCGGTTTATTGAATCCCTCATATTCTGGCGCTAAACCCCTCTAAGAACGTGAAGCAATAAAGAGACATGTTGTCTGGAATCAGTTAAAGAGTCGACAATTTCTTTTACATACTGTAAGGTCATCTTCAACCAACGAGTTATCTTTTCACGCTAATTGGAGTTCTTCGAAATTGGAGCAGTTACTCTTTTGATTGAGAGATTCTGGGCAACCCATAGGATGCTTGAAAGTCAATACTCGCAGATTCAAACTAAAGTCTGCTAGGTAAGAGTAGATATATCATCCAGCATAGAATTCCCCATTGGTTGTATTTTGGATTTATCTGTTTGAATATTGTGTTGTGGTCAACTCTTCTTTCTTTGTTGGAACAGTTTCAGAGCCACTGTGATACTAGGAAATTTGATGTTGAATTCTCTGTTTATTGGTCTTCTTAATATTGGGGAGTTGTTCCTCTTGCAGCGTTCTAATACCAACTTAAAGAATCTAAACTGTTTGCAGAAACATAGAGCAAAAGAAGATGCAAAGGAGAAGCACAATGCGTGTGATAACAAAGTCTGTCTGTTAACCAAGAAGAACAATTTCTCATAAACATTTTCAAAGAAATTTACTTTTCAGAAACAATCATTGCCCATTTCCTCAAAATTGAGGACATTCTTGCAAATAAATCCTAATGCCTTGATTAATTACTAGATTATGATGTCTCAATAAACCCGAGAATCAAAATTTACTAGGTTCTCTGCTGTTTCAGACTATACAAGGATCAAGCTGCATCCTGATTCAACTGCTCCAATTTATACTGTTTCTGAAATCTGGAACGAAACAGGTCTATTGCTGGAAACAAAACAGGTGATTTCCTCTTCTTCATTTAACTAAGACATTTTCATCCTAGAATTATGTCATTTATCCCTGGAATTAGGGTTACAAGGTTGTGTTTTGGGTTTGTGTAAAAATGGAAAATTGAGATATTTTTTGGCTAGCAAGGTATATTGAGTTTTTATTCCTGGTACTGCTGGAATTTAGAATGCATTTCTCCAATGATTTTTGGGTGTCTACTTCTCCTGACATGGATATGTGCAGTTTTTCCCAGCATTTTTTTCAAATTCTTTTAAACTTAGTCTCTGGTCAGTGCTCTTTTTATGTTCTTTTTAAATTTATTATTTGTGGGCAGGGTTTTGTGGTTATGCAAAACCCACCCAAAATGATAATATTTGGGATGCAATATAATCTGGGTTCAGATTTTCCAGTGAATGGGCTAAAAGGTCACAGGAGAGTAATTACTAATTGAATAATTGATGCCACTTCATGGCCAAAACATAATTTGATTGATTGATTTGTCATATTCAGGTCACAAATCAAAATCAGTGATATATCAACAATTTTGTTTGGCCTGCTGTTAGCAATGGAATTAATTGACAAGGAAGCCAAGGAGGTTCGCTTCTTTAACTTGATTCTGTTCTCTATTATTCTTATTTTGGGTTTTGAAAGAGGAAATCAATCTATTTATATGTTACCCTACTGTTTACTATTGAAAGAGTTTTAGGGTTCAAATAAAAGTCTGACTACATTAAAGTATTTCAAAATGAGGACCTAAAAACAAGCAATTATTTAAAAGAATATAGAAAATCTCTAGTACCTAAAGTTGTAAATTAACTTGGTGATGGAGTCTAAAAAGGAAAAAAAAAAGTTAGTTTTTCCTTTGAACAAACAAAATTCTTGCGAGATCATCAGAGAGCAACTCTTGAAGCTTCTTCACCCGGATTGAATGGAATGGGAGTAGGTGGTCTCTGAAAAAGAAGAGGGGTAGAAGAAGAAGAAGACAACACAGACTAATATAAAATATATTCCTACTCAAAAGATTTCATCCTTTTTTTTTTCTTTCACAATCCAAAGCCCGAAGGGAGGATTTTTCTTCTCTGAGAATGAGGAAGAGAAAAACACATCTCTAGTAGAGGAGGGGGAGGGCCCTTCAGATAGAAAAGAGACTATTTCAGTTCAGTCTATTTCACCTTCCTCTGTGTTTGGTGGGTTGGTGTCACTGATGTGGTTGTCTTCATTGTTGACTTCCTCTTCTTCTTCTATTTCTGCATCGGCTGCATCTGTTCTGTTGTTGCTGTTCTGAATGAGGGGTTCACAGTCATCATCTTCTTCATCGGTTTTCATGTATAAACCAAGTTTCTCCAAAGGGTTGGAGATTTCCTGGGCAGCCATCATTGACAGGTTTTCAACCAGAAGTGCATTAGATCCTCCACCTCCCCTTAGCATCTCAAAATCCTCCATGAATCCACAATTGTCATCAATATTAACCATTTTTTCCATCTGCTCAAACACACACTAATTTATTAATACACTACATTACATTTTGAAAACCATTTCTCCAAATCATAACTTCACAATCAAAATACCTCTTGGAGAGCCTTTCGTGCAGCTTCTCTCTCAGCCTCTCTTTTTCTTTTCAATTCAGCCACAGCTGCCTCTTCTGCTTTCCTTTGAGCTTCTTCAGCAGCTATGGCCTCAGCCTGTAACCTTGCTTTCTCTGTTCAATCAAATCAAAAACCCTTCTCTTCTTAAGTGTGTGTGACCATCATCATCCATTCACAACAAATCACCAATCAAATCATTCAAATTACCCTTATTTAACTTTTCTATCATTTTTTCAGGCCTAATTGATCTTGGGTTATTTCAAGAAAACTCTTGGTCAATATCACCTACTTCATTTTTTATAAAATCCAAAAAAAATATACACTTTTTCATTAAAACAAACTCCTAATAATTAATGCTACCTTCTCGTCTTCGTTTCTCAAGTCCTTCTCTCTCAAGTCGGAGCTTCTCAGGATCCTGTTTTTCTCCCTTTTTAATTAAACACATACATATAAGATGTCAGTAAATAATTCTATGAAAATGGCTACTATGATGATGCGGGAGACAAAATGTGAAGAAAGACCTTTTCAAGCGCTTTTTCTTGTGCTTTGATAATGGTATCTGCGAAGCGACTTCTCAACAAAGCAGCACGATACTGCTTCTGAGGGGAGACTTGCCTCCCTGGCGGAGCACTCTCCCCTAAAATTAATAATAGAGCATGTTTTTTTGTGAGATGATGCTGTGAGTGCAGCAACAAACTAATATCATTCTTTCGTCTCACTTTTTCATCTTACCATCATCGCTGCCATTCTTAACAACAGCAGCCGAATCCTGCTCCTCCATTTGGCTTGCTACATCCACCGTTGCTGTCATCAACAAAAGACATCAAACATCAATAAGGGCTTGTTTGATTGATGATTACTCTAAATAACCCCTAATCCCATTATCAATTAAAATGCCCTTTTATTTCTTAAACATTTTAAGACATTAAGTACAATGAATATTTTAGTCTATTTAGCCAATAATCCACTTTTTCATCAAAATTAGACTATTTTCAAACAAACAAAAACCCTACATCAAACAAGCTCCCCCCTGCTTTTTTCAGCAGCAAACCCATTAATTATGACACTCACGATTTTCAACAATCGACTTCTGCACAGCGTCCGGTCCAGTATTGGTGTTTTCCTGCAGCAGGACATACAATCACTCATGTCAACATGTTTCCTTAAATTATAGCCTACAGAAATATTGACTTCCCCTTTTATTTGTCCAGAGAACCCCCCCAATAAAATATTATGGGTCAATGTATCTCACACATACATTTGTATTCTGTGCAGTTGCTGAAGCCACATCATCTCCAGAATCACTGTCAGACGAAGAATCTGCAATGTAATAAAAGAGAACGATTGAAATAAAAGACAAGACAGAAATCATGACACCTCATTATATAATTCCTTCAGTTTTATAGTAACTGACTGAGAACATTCTGAAACAATGACGGTCAGTGAACACTATCTATATATGATATCCCTGAAATCGACAACATTGATAATGCAACCTGTGGACGATAAAAGTGTAAGGGGGGCTCCAATTGGCCAACAAAGCATCCCCAAACAATCCAATCAATACACAACTGTAACTACCCTGCACAATCTTTGTGCTTGCCTTGTCAGTTGCCTCAACCACAACTCAAGTTTTATTGAACTTCAACTTTCATTATAACATAGTTCTTTAATAACACATTGATAATGAATATAACTGAACTCAAATTCACAGTTGTAAGTAAACAAACATTTTGTTTGATTGTATCTATTAATATGAAAAACTGAACTCAATTCCTCTGTTTGCTAAGAAGAAAAAGAATCTAAAGCAGCCAAGGATGTAGTGATGAAGACAAAATAGCAAACTTGAAGGAATTAAATCTAATATGACATATGTCAAAAGCAAATCATGTTCCCAAAAGTACTGACCACTGGATGAAGAATCCGAGCTGCTAGAACTACTTGAACTACATAATTTGCTATTTCTGATTACTGCATCTTTCTCTATCAACACAGGTGGGCAGCTTGAATTAGGTGGATCATTTCCTCCAATGTCTACATCTTCATCAACAGCATCATTACCTGAAACAAAGAAAACTTGTGTTAACAGCTAATTATTAAACATTTGACTATACTCATTAGAATAAGAACTAACCTTTAAATGGTTGCACTGATGAATTGCTGTGACTTGAATGATTGTGAAGCTGCAGCAACAAGTAGACATTAAGCATAAAAGAATTAAGCATAAAAGAAGACGGAAATGTGCTGATATGTATGACTCATAGAAGGTAATATTAAGTACCTCAATTTCACAGGATTCAGCTTTTCCTTGCTTCATTTGTTTGCTTACCAAGTAGTCATCTAATAGTTTCCTCAAGACAAACATTTTCTCATCAGATAAGTCGTCTATGTCAACCTCTATCTCATCTTCCTGCGTTTGACTTCCATTATCACATTGCTCCTTAAGGAATACAATAATGTTTTCAGGCAATTCCTCCAATGCAGCCTCCAAGTCAGCTTTCAATTTATGTTTGTCTGCATCATTCATGGCATGTTTAACCAGTTCCTCATTCATTGTATTGTTTGTCCGCATGGATACTTTCTCCATTATGTCAGGTACTACTTGACTTGAAGTTTCACTTCCAACATATTGAGCCGATACGGAAGGCATGCACGAATCCTCAAAAGAAGCAAGTTTCTTTACAATTGGTTTCCATCTCGATTCAAAAAACTTACTAAGTGCTTCAGCCATATCGTGTGCATAATTTCCTTTAGGGTTGTAGGTCATGGCATTCGAGAAGGTAAGTCTCATGTCTTCCGCAAACTCCAACATATTTTGATAATCCCCTCGTAAGAGTTTCTTTTTAACCGTGCCTAAATCCATCGGATGCTTTACAACATCAAAGTAATCAGGAATATTCCACTTAACAGGATCAACAGGTTCAGCAAAGACCCAGCCATTTCGATGTTGTAACAACTTATTCACCAACCCCTCACACTGTTTCAACAACATACTAGAAGTGGACGCAGGAATAGCCTTCTTCCCCGACCCGAAACGACCAGCTGCAGATCCTCCGTTGTTGTTGTTATCATTATTATTATTATACACAGAAGCTCCTCCTTTGCTACCCATCAAAGACGAGAGCTCAGTCTGCTTCTGCATAGTCCCAATAACAGGTCTTTCCAATATCCCACTTCTATTATTATCCACCTTAGAATCAAAAGAAGCAACTCTCCTCCGTAGAATTCTTATTTGGTCAAGCTCACTTTTCAACCTAGTCTCCAAATCCTTTCTCTCCAAATTCGACATCTTTCTCAACGACAACACCTGCATAGGTAGAACAGCAAAACGGTCGTATGTCTCAACATCCACCAAAGTCGAGAATTTCCGTTTATGGGCAGAAGAGTTTTCCGATGCAGCCATATCCATAATATCAATTGAGTTGTCAGATGAATTTCCTCTACAAACAATCAACGAATTCCCCCTACTTGCAGCAGAAGCAGCAGACCCAACAAGATCTTTATGATACCCAGTTCTTAATCCCTTCTTCCCAATATTATAATCATTCGGTGCAGCAGGCGCCATTCCATCTATCAGTTATACATTTCACAAATCCTCATCCTTCAATTTTATATCTATAAATCACTTAAAATTCGCACCTTACAACCATCCATCCATCCATCCAAATCGATATATATATATATATAAGAATGAGATCTTTAAAACCCTAGCTAACCCAAATAGGGTATGGAAAGAAGAATGTAATGATGGTGGGAGAAGATAAGAAGAGAATCGAAACCCTAGAAATGAAATAAAGGACAGAGCGCCACCAAGTTCGGAGAGTGAAAAAAAATTACCCGAAGAGAGGCGATTGGGAAACCCTAGAGAGAGAGCTTTATTCCACCAGCCTAGAGAGAGAAACTCCGAATGTGTGTATACGTAGCTTATCAAACCCTCTCTATTTAAAGGCAACTCGCCGGCTCATCCGCCGCTTGGGAAACAATCTCATCCATTAAATATTTAATCCGACGGTGGAAACTTAATTTTAATATTAGACGTCGGATTTAATATCTGACGGTCTGTATTCAAGAATCTTGAGTCGGTTACAATTGTAGTGATTCTAGAAACCCTTGTAATTATTAATTATAAAAAGTCAAGCGCTAGATTAGTATTACAAGCTCATTGGGTAATGCCACGTAAGTAAGCCCAGCTATCTTTACCAAGTTTAAAACGAATATAAACCGCTTTATATCATCTTAAAATTATCACGTTTTTTTAATACAAAATTAATTATAAATTAAATTAATTATTTATCAAATTAAGAAGAATCTAATTAGTTTAAAAAATAAAATTATTTATATTCTCTCTTCACATTTTTTATAATTTTCTATATTATATAATTTTTATCTTAATATAAATGGAATAAATAGATAACAATAAAATGTATTTTATATTAAAAGACTTGTTATCATAGTTATAATATTTAATTATGTTTAGATAAATATAAATAATAATATTATATATACAATTTTAAAATAATCATGTAAATGAACACATTCATATCTAAAAAATGCACTATTAGTGTTACATGTAAAATTTTCATAAAAGAGAATTTGAAAAAAAAAATCTACTAACTATTTTTCTTTTGATAAAAACAAATAAAAATAATATTTAAAACTTTTTTCTATCTTCTTTATTGAAACATATCTTTACTCTAATAAAAAATGAAATTAGTTATATTATATATATATATATATAATTATGAGAAAATAATAAATATATTTATATTGTATGAATATTATATATTAAAAAATATATATATATATATATATATATTTATGAGAAAATATAATATATATATATATATATATATATTATAAAATTTATATATTAAGAAATAAATAAAGATAATATTTTTCTAATTTTTCATAATTATGGTGAGTTTATCAAATGAACATAGATTTTAAATTGTATTATATTAGTTTTAATTATCACACTTTTTAATAATTTAAGACTTAATTTAATTACAAACTAAATAAACTCAGTCTTCTTATTTTAACATATTATTTTTTTCTTAATTAATTTATTAAATTTATAAAAATAAAAGTAACAATTTATTTTTTCTTATTTTTTAATAATTCTTAAATATTACACATTTTGTAAAACATTCAAACATTATTAGACAATTTTGAAAACATATATCTCAAAAATAAACACACAATTTAAAATACAAATATGTTCAGATTAATAGACAAAAAAGTTATGTCATTATCAAGTTTTTTATACAATTTTTTTCCTTCAAATTTTCCATATATATTACATTATTTTTAAATATTCAAACTAAACTCGACAAATTAAATGTATAAATCTAAAAAAACAATACTCAAAGTCCATAATGTTTTTAAATATCATTTTATTTTAAAATGTGAAAAATTAACAAAAATATCAAGTTAAATAAAATTTTTAACTTTGTGTCAATTTGAGAAATTTCAAATACCTAAAAGTATGATAATTTGAATCTCATTAAAAAGAGTTATTGATATATATTATATTGAGAATTGAACTAGGAAAAAATATATTTATTTAAATATATATTTATATTATATTGAAAATAAATTAGGAGTAAAATTATTTTTGTTATAAAATTTATAAATAAATTATTACTAAGATAGTTAATATTTATATTATACAATTATATAGCGACAAATAAGAAAGGAAAAATAATCTTTTTAAAATTTTCAAAATGGTAAAATTTTATAAAAACAAGAAATAAAAATGAGGTAAGAATATTTATTTAAATATATATTTATATTATATTAAGAAATAACAAGCGAAATTATTTTTCTTAATATAAATATTTGTTTTATTATAAATAATTTTATGGATATATTATTATTGTGAAGAAAGTTATATTTATATGAGTAATGACAAAATAACATCAAAATTAGATAACAAATGTTGGTGAATTTAATTTTCTCCCTTCTTTTTTTACGTATAAATATTTTTTTTTTCTAAACCCTTAATCATAATTTATTATTAACCTTAAATCATAAATTATAAATCTTATATCTATATTTTAAACTTTAAACTTTGAATTAATTATATAAATATATATTTATAAAAAATTTTAATAATTTTTTAATATTTATTATTTATAAATATTAATAATTAAATAGAATATATATTTATAGGTTGAAAGAGAAATTAAAAAAAATAAAATAATTAATTGAGAGAAGAGAGGGCAAAATTCAAATTTGGTGACTATCGCTCCCTAACTAAGCATTACTTGGTATTATATAGTGACAAATAAATAAGGAATATAATATTAAAAAATAAGTGAGAAATTTATTTATTTATTAATTTTTTTTAAGATATCTATCTCTGATGTGATTTAATATGATAAGTGTGAAGATTTTTTTTTTTTTTTTATAGAAAATATGTTTCTTTATACCCTTTTCTGTTATCTAAATAATTTAAAATTATAAAATAGTTATTAATATATATATATACATAATTTTAAAATATATTTATTAATTTATATTTTACAAAATTTAATGATTAATAAAAAATATTATATTATATATTAAGAACAAAACAAAGAATATTTTTTAATTTTTGTATAATTATGGTGATAAATATAATATTTTTAATATATATAGAATCTTATTTATATAAGTATGAGAATAAAAAATATTTATATATGATTCAATTGTTATTTGAGGTTTAAATAGTTTTTATCAAAATGGGTTTGAATTTTGAATTATAACATAAATTTTAACTATCACATTTTTTTTAACAAATAAACTTAGTCTTCTTGTTTTAATATATTATTTTTTTAATTAATTTATTATATTTGTAAAAAAAAAATTACAATTTTTTTTTTTAAAATTATTCTCACATATTGTACCTTTTTAATACATTCAAATATGTTACACAGTTTTGAAAGTTATATATCTAGAAAAAATGCAGTTTAAAACACAAATACGTCAAAATAAACCATGCAAACTTATATCGTTATAAAATTTTTTTATATCTTCGATCAAATTTTTTCATTTTTTTCTGTGAATTGGAAAGAAATTATTTTTATTATATATTATTACAAAGAGAGTTAATATATAAATATATATTATATAATGATAAATAAACGATGAAAGATAATTTTTTCAATTTTTCTAGTAAGAATTTTTTAGAGTTGAGAATAGAGAATATTTATATATATAAATATTTTATTGAAAAAGAAAATGAGGTGAGAGAATATTATTTAAATATATATTTATATTATATTAATAAATAAATTATGAGGAAATTTTTTCTTAATATAAATATTTATTTTTATTATAAATAATTTTATGGATTTATTATTAAAAGAGATTGAATATTTATATTAGTAATATACGGACATAGATACGGTGAATTTGAATTTCTCTCTCATCTCTTGTTTTTTTCTTTTATTATATTTATTTTTTATTTATTAATATTTTTTTTTAATTTTAAATCATAATCTCTAAATTATATGACTTAAACTCTAAATCATATTTTTTAAATCTTAAATAATAAACTCTAAACCTTATATCATATACCATAAATTTTAAACTTAATACATTAAACTCAAAATCCTAAATCATAAATTATAAATCATATACATATATCTTAAACTTTAAACTAATTATATAAATATATATTTATATATAAAAATTAATAATATTTATTATTAGTAAATATTAATAATAAAAGAAAAAATATATGTTTATATAATGAAATTCAAATTAAGAAAAATTAAAAAAAAATAAAAAATAATTAATTAAGAAGAGGGAGGAAGAAGTAATTCAAATTCTATATACACATTCTTGTTATCTAAATAATTTAAAATTATATATATATACACACAATTTTAAAATATATTTATTAATTTATATTTTACAAATTTTAATAATTAATAAAAAAAATATTATAATAATATACATGAACTTATATAATTCTGAAAATTATTTATCATAATTTCAAATATATATATATATATATTTAAAATTAACTTAATTTGTTTTTATAAATAAAATAATATTTGAAATACAATCTCTGTCCCTAAATGGCTGGGCTGAAAAGCTGCCTTACTTAACGTTAAATTAAAAAAAATACTTTATTTATATTTTAAAAATATATAATTATTATAAACCCATTTTAATATAAATAAATAAATAAATAGAATAGCAATATGACATAATAGGAAAGAAAGAAAGAAAAATATATATTAAAAATAAGTATTATTACGAATGAAAGGTTAAAGAGTCCATTTTTAATAATAGATGTATTTTTATAAACTTTTGATAATTCATTTTTATTGAGTCGATAATACAAATATATATGTTTAAATAAAAAAAAATCAAGTTAAATTTTATCATGAACTTGCGCAATATAATAACGTGAGTATATTAAAAACAAATTTAATAAAATTATTCCAAATAAATAAATTAAAATTGCACATTCAATATTTATATAAAATAGTGTAACCATAGATATCATGAACATAAGTTAACATAATTTTATGAGTAAGCAAAATCTCTAATATTAACAAATATTGTAAAAAGTAAAACTCCAATTTAAAGATTTTTTTTCAATTTTTTTTTTCTGACTTTTCCTAACGAGCACGTCCTCAACGACCCTATAAATATCTCTGAACTTATTGATTTAACCACCTATAAACATGTTTAATTCATTAAACATAGTAATCTATATATATATATAATGCTTAATTTTTAAAGTGTCCTGACCGGATCAAAAGCTGTGGTTAATTTGGATATATGTGAGAGTAATGGATACTTGAGTCGGATTGTGGATTGACCCTTTCATAAACTTAAAACGGTTAAAAATAAAATTAAAAAGGCTATAGATATGGTTCGAACTTACAACCTAACAAAATAAGTACAACATTTTAACCAACTAGGCTAATAACACTTTATATTTTAAATTTAACCCAAAATTTGATAAACGCGTGACATTTTAACAATATAAATTCAACTTTTTAACTAATATATTTATATATATATATATATAATGATGCTTAAATTTTAAAGTGTCCGGATTGTCGGGTCGAGAGCTGTGGTTAATTTGGATATATGTGAGAGTAAATGGATACTTGGGTCGGATTGTGGATTGACCCGCCCATAAACTTAAAACGGTTAAAAATAAAATTAAAAATGCTATAGGTATGGTTCGAACTTGCAACATAACAAAACAAGTACAACCTTTTAACCAACTAGGATAATAACACTTTATATTTTAAATTCAACCCAAAATTTGATAAACGCGTGACATTTTAACAATATAAGTTCAACTTTTTAACTAACTAATCTATATATATAATGATGCTTAATTTTTAAAGTGTCCGGATTGCTGGGTCGAGAGCTGTGATTAATTTGGATATATGTGAGAGTAAATGAATATTTGGGTCGGATTGTGGATTGACCCGCCCATAAACTTAAAACGGTTAAAAATAAAATTAAAAATGTTATAGGTATGGTTCAAATTTGCAACCTAACAAATCAAGTATAACATTTTAACCAACTAGGCTAATAACACTTTATATTTTAAATTCAACCCAAAATTTGATAAACGCGTGACATTTTAACAATATAAGTTCAACTTTTTAACTAACTAATCTATATATATAATGATGCTTAATTTTTAAAGTGTCCGGATTGCCGGATCGAGAGCTGTGGTTAATTTGGATATATGTGAGAGTAAATTGATACTTGGGTCGGATTGTGGGTTGACCCGCCCATAAACTTAAAACGGTTAAAAATAAAAATAAAAATGTTATAGGTATGGTTCGAATTTGCAACCTAACAAAACAAGTACAAACTTTTAACCAACTAGGATAATAACACTTTATATTTTAAATTCAACCCAAAATTTGATAAACGCGTGACATTTTAACAATATAAGTTCAACTTTTTAACTAACTAATCTATATATATATAATGATGCTTAATTTTTAAAGTGTCCGGATTGTTAGGTCGAGAGTTGTGGTTAATTTGGATATATGTGAGAGTGAATGGATATTTGGGTCGGATTGTGGGTTGACCCGCCCATAAACTTAAAACGGTTAAAAATTAAATTAAAAATAGTATAGGTATGGTTCAAACTTGCAACCTAACAAATCAAATACAACATTTTAACCAACTAGGCTAATAACACTTTATATTTTAAATTCAACCCAAATTTTGATAAACTCGTGTCATTTTAACAATATAAGTTCAACTTTTTAATTAACTAATCTATATATATATATATAATGATGCTTAATTTTTAAAGTTTTCGGATTGCCGGGTCGAGAGCTGTGGTTAATTTGGATATATGTGAAAATAAATGGATACTTGAGTCGGATTGTGGGTTGACCCGCCCATAAAATTTTTACCGTAATATTTTTTCACGGTTTTTTATATTATTATTCGTGCAAATGCACGGGATACATGCTAGTTGTATATAAGACAATAATTTTTTTTGGCAAATTACATTTTCGACAATTTGAGTTTGAATTAAGTCTATCCCATACAAATTTAATCGTGAGTAATATACATGAAATTTATTTTTCTTCATCTAAAAATTAAAAATATATTAAACATACAATTTTATTTTTTTTCCATAAATGCCTCTTCATTTATTTTATAGAATACAATAAAATCTTGACTCTAATGATTAAACATTTCACCAATTCAGATCTCTTTATATATGACAATAGAGAGAACAAGATAGGAAAAACATTATCATTCTGTTGCATTAGGTTAGCATTTAGTTTTTTTTTAAAATATGTTGTATGATTTTAGTTTTTAATTTTATTTGAAAAATATAGCTAATATTAAGTTTATATATCATGTCTTCATAATATTTGTTTATTTAATATAGAAACCTCCGTTTAGTTAGAGTTACACTATCCTAAATAAATATAGGATATTAGTGTTATCAATAAACTTTAGTTGATGTTTGGTCAATTTTTTTTTGTATAAACAGTTAGGGTAAGGGGTACAATTTATACCTCAAACTAGGTATAATTTTGTAACAAGTATGACCAAGTACAAACTTTTGTAATTTTTTATTTCCTTTTTTAAATGTTAAAATTTTGTAGATTTTTTTTCATTATCAATCTTTCAATTTTTTTTCTTTCTTCAAATATTTGGACCATCCTTCTAATTTTTAACCTAATTTCTTAAGACAAGTTATTTTTCTCGTTTTCTTCATCTAAACTGTGGTGGGTGCGGTGGAGGGAGTTACCCTCTTGGTCATCTTTAACTCAATTTAAGAGGTAAACAAAATCTATGAAGTTTTCCCTCTTTTACCAATATTATTTAATGTGATTGATTTATTTAGGGAGTCTTTAATCAAGTTAAAGAAAAGAGACCAATGATTTGTTTTCTTGTGACCTCTTTTCAGTTTAAGTTTAAACTTGATAATTTAATAATTGATAAATAATATTTTAAAAAAATCATATATATATATATAAATAATTTATATAATTATATAGTATTATTATATATTTAAAAATATATATATATATATTTAAAAATATATATATATATGATGATTAATTTTTTTTTTATTAATTTTAATATAATTAATAATAAAAAAATAAAATAAAATAAATATTAAAATAATTTATATAAATACAAGGATAAAATAGTCTTTTAATCTTTTTATTATTTAAATGTACCAACAACCAAACACAAAATTATAAAACCTATATAATTTATACTCTTTTATTCTTCAACCTAACATTAATAATCTATATAATTTATAATCAGGGGGACGGCCTGTGGTAAGTCCGGCAAGTTCTCGGGCTAGGACAGCTCACTCCCCAGGGCAGCCCATTTAATATAATATATAATTTATATATAGATAAATATATAAGATATATAGATAAATATATGATTTTTAAACCTATTATATTTTAGCATAGTGGTCCAAGATACAAACTTAAAATTTTGTTTAAGTTAGGAGTTCAAATCCCAAAAAAAACAATATCTTTTTGCTTAAAAAAACAATATTTTTTTAATCAATTTTTATTACTAAATCTAGGGCAACAATAACAAAAATGAACTATTTTTTATCGGTTATTGGGACTAGGGAATCCCAAAACTTGGAGCCGGCACTGTTTATAATCTTAATACCCTATACAAATTATATCCCTTACAATTTCAAAGATAAATAATTTAGATGACAAAATTAAAAGATTTACCTAATGATCTAGAAATATCTTTTACAATATATAATACAACAAGTTTAAATATACACCACACAAACTTTTTTTTATTGATTGAAACCCTAGTCTAAATCCCTATTGAACTATGATGATACTTCAATCTACCTATACGTGATATCTAGTTTTCTTAAAGATCATCGACAATCAGTTTGTGTATTTAATCATTGAATACGAGAACAGGCGAACTTGATCAGTGTTATGGGCCTGCGGCTTCAAAACTTGTTTGCAAACTAGGGTCTTAAATATAATGTATAACACAAAAAATTATTACAATAGAAAGGGTATAGATCTATTTATGAGGTATTATGCTTGAATGTTAATAGGAAAAGCAATACTTGGACATATCAATTCAGTATTTAAAATGATTTATTTATTAAACACTAAACATTTTATATCAACTTCATAGTTGAATACTCTTATCCCTTGAATAGTCTTAACTGAGTTAAATAATAATTTAAAGTAACCTAATACAAAGCTATTGAAGTAACTACAATACTACAGCCATTAGTCACACAAAGCACAGGTTGGGCTTCACATTTATTCTATGTAGTTACAAAAATTTGAGAAACTTGGTATATTTTGAACATCCTTCTTGATTTGTTTATAAATATTACGATGCAACCGCCTTATTAAAATATTGTCCTCGGGGAGGGGAAACAAGTGTCGAGAGTGATCTTCAAAAAAATAACGTACATGAAAATTCTCCAACTTGGTCCGATTTGGAAAGTTTGCCTAAAGAAACCCCAATTGAACCCATATAACAAAATTGATCACACTAAGGAAAACACACAATTCAACCAGGGAACATATCAGCGAATAGTGAGGGGAATCAACTAATAATCTAAAATTGAAGGAAATGAAATTTAAGAACTCTCTACCCTTTCTAATTATATGTTACTCTTTACAAAATTGTCTGTTGAAGCCCTAAATATTAAAATCATACATTGCTTCCAACTAAAAGAAAGTTGTTTTATCTTCTCAGAGATGTTGGAAAGTTTTTTTTTTCATCCATCTAGCTACATTCGAAGAACTAGTAGTACAATACAAGAACAAAAATAAATAATACCTGAGCTCAAGTGATTAGTCCTCAAACATACCCTCATCTGACATTGCTGAAGACTCTGTACCGTTAACTAATGGTTCAGCATACATGCTATTTACTTCAGGATCGTCCAAAATGCTGAAATCGAAATCCTCCTCATCGTCATCATCATCATCCTCGCCACTTTCTTCTTTTTCATAATCTACGATTTCGGGTTCTTTTCCTTTATTCTTGGCTTGCCTTTCCATTTGCTGCTTGATGGCTTCTTCGTATGACATCTCGTACCAAACAGTGCCCTTCCCTACAATTGATTTGTTGTGGGCATCCGTCATTCGCTCTTGCTTGCTCTTTTCTGAGTTCTTGGGTTCCCCCCAGTAGTCATAACGGTACAAGGGGTTTGAAGGATCATACTCATCTCCAAAGTAACTAGCACCTAAAAACTTCCCTGGCTCGACCAATGGAAGACCAAGCGCCTGACGGCTGTTAATGGGTAAAAAAATTATTATGATCCAAGAGATAATCACAAACCAGAAAATGAAATATCTATACGAAATGAAACACAAATAATTATATTATAATCTGGATAGTGATCTAGAAAATAATTTGTATACAAACAAATGAAGCAACAAAAATTACAATAAATCTGGATAATTATCAAAAAAATAATCTGATCATCATTCAGAAAAAAAGAGGCAATTTTTCAATAAGATTGTGACAAAATTTCTAATTTCCAAATAGGCTCATGTGTAGAGATGACAAAAAAACATTGGCCAAGTGGGCATCGATCTGACCTAACAAGAATAAGTTGTTTTAAAATCTGTCGTCTCTTGCCAGGGTCGACTGTTTTTACAAAAACGCTAAGGTCCAGTAAAGGCCATGTAAGCCTATGAACAAAGACTTGGAAGCTGCTTCAATTATAATTCCATTGGGCAAGCCTAGTTTAAGTCTTGACAGTTTGACAGAGGACTCCATAATCCATTATTGCAATCAGATAATGATACTAGAAACAATATTCAGTAAATAATAGCTGGAAAAAAGTATACCAGCTAATATCTCTGAGTAGAGCCTCTCTTTCCTCTAATGACCGATGCCAATGGAGCAAGTCATATTCGTCCATTTCGTTGCAACGGTTCATACTTGTTACTTTATATTTCTCACCTCTAGCTTCTGCTTCTTTCCTTAGTTTGTTGTGTACCTGTATTATAACATTTTGTATAATTTCTTCAGTACCACAAATCAGAAAATAAAACTAAAAGCAAAAAAAGGATACAGCCTAATGAAACACATGGAGATCTATCCTTCAGTGGAAAAGAAAGAGCAATGTGATCATGATGACTATGGGAACAATAAGATCCAAACATCAAATGTAGATGATGAGCCTGAGTCATAGATGTGCAATGAATGGTACAAGGGTCAATGCTCAAATTCTCTTTTTTCTTATGAAGCTCAGCTGAAAAATTATCGGGCTGTTTAGGTATACCATTTTTCATGTTGATCATCATCCGAAAAAATCTGCATTTGTTATGTTATTCAAAAATCACAATCATCTAGAAAATAATTTGTATACCAAATGAAGCAACAAAAATTACACTAATAATTTTGGAACATGATCTAAAAAATAATCTGGATAATGATCCCAAAAAAATTACCAGCCAAAAAAAATCACTTTCAGTTTTACGTTTTGGCAATTTTCAATGGGATATTGACAAAGATTCTCAGAAAATACAGGTTTCAATAGGCTCAGCGTGGACTGAATACGAAGAGAAACTGTCCAACAGTCCAATTTCAGGAAGAGGGCATGACAATGCATTACAAATGAACCAAGAATAAATTGAAGCTAACGCAAAGAGACGAGGAACAGAAGAGAAAATCAGAATATAGAGTTTCTTGTGTTTAGTAGTATACTCTTAATTAATTAAAAGTCAGTTGATAACTTGCATTACCAGACCCCATCCAAGATCAGTTCTCTCAATAAATGGACTCAAAACAGTACATTCGTCTATTAGCTACAGATAACATATTTTATGCAACAGAGACAAAAGCAAGGAGCACCATCATTTCGGTGGGGACAGGCCAGTATTACTGATGTGCAAGAATAACTAACCGAAAAGAAAAGGCCACTTTTCCTACATTAACCAACATGGTCACAACTCACAAGCTGTCATTTGAATTACTAACCTGACGCTCAGCGAATGCAGACTCCAAGTCAAGTTCTTTAGCACTTATTCTCTGACATGAAGCAGAATTCATCTATCAACAACATATCAGCAATCAAAATAAGTGTTTCGATAAGCATGATGCTTACCACGCTCATCTTTGGTAGTAAAGCTTTTTTGTAGTAATCTGTAGAATATTCAACACTGTTTTCTTCATCAAAATCTTCGTCATCAGTATACTCAGACAACTTTTTGTCTTTATACACATCAGGTCTAGTCTCCATGTCATCCATAACCATTTGTTCAGCATTATGGATCATCCATAACTACATGATGATACGTAAAAGTGAGTTATAAGTAAAGAGTAAAAGAAAAAAAATAGCTTCAATTACAGCTACTGAGGAAAAAGAGGAAAATATGCATGCTCTCACCTTCCCTTTTGATTCTAGAATTTTCATAAGAAAGATTCACCCATCATATTACACTGAAGCATCTATTACAATCAATCAGACATTTAGTAGTTCAATGCAAAACTATTTGTAAACCATCTATATCTATCAATCATATACTTAAGTAGTTATGGAGCAAAACTATTTTTAGAATATCTATAAATACATAGAGAGAACTTACAAACTAACTTATACACTTAAGAGGAACCAACAAATAGGTACTCTGGTAGTTCTAACAGTAATGCAAGCCAGCACAGATTAGTCATTTTTAGCAGTAATCTGTATCAAGCACAATGGAAAATGACTTGGGATATTATCCAAGTATGTTGGATTTCTTGCAAAAATGTACAAAATGTATTATAAACCATGTATGCAAGAACATGTCTATTCATCCATTTACATAGGAAATCAATGGTTACACAAAGTAGAATAGGAAACATAGACTCAGATCACAAAATAGTTATTACAGAAAACTGGGGCATGAGGAATGCAATTCAAAAGCTTCAGGAGGGTTACCTTATCCACATAGGGGTGATTTGACAGTAATGATTCTTCTTCTACTTTGATTTCTGGATCTTTTATAGGTATAGGGGGTCTTCCACAATCACGCTACAAAAAGGATTCATGTGTCAGATCACAAGAAAAATTTATAATTATCTCCTAGGTAGAATCACTAGCAATATCATGCTATGCCATATCTAAACTAGATACACATTGAAGCTCCCAATTCTGAGAATATATAGAGATAAAAGTTATTTGACATTGCTATATCTGTCAAATAAGTGGGTGAAAATTGCAAGATTTCAATCGGATGCAAGTACATGCAACTGATAAACTTCTATTAGAAGTAAACGTTGCTTTCAATGTTATACTCTTCTATCATATTTAAGTTTCATATAGTTAAATGAAATTTCATCAAGTGAACAAGAGGTGTATATAAAATTTCCACTAAATTGACAAGGAAACTTACTCTCAACTCATCAGGATTAGTATCTTCATCACGATGAAAGATTGGTGAGTAATCAAATCTATTAAATCTGCAGGCATGCATGAGAACAGAAACAAAGTCAAGTTTAAAAAGCACAAATAAGTAGTCTCGAGCAAAAAGAGCCGAAGCAACTCCTAAATCCTATATTCGAAAAGAAAAAGAGAAAATAAATCAGGTTTTGGTAAGTCCATACAGAAGGTGATCTATATTAGGATCAATAAAGCGCATCTCAATGGGAAATCGGTACCGGTAAGGATCTCTTTTTGCCTGCAAAAGAAGAAAACGCTTAAATTGTTTACACTAGAGAAAAAAGGTAAAAAAAACATAAAATCTCAAGCAATCTACTTCTGGTTATCATTAAATTACAAGACAATTTTCTCAATAAATAAATTACAACACATCAGTCTACTCTTCTATTTTGGAAGAATACTAACACATCTAGAAACTATTACCAAACATCTTTTACTCTTAAAAGTAGCCTTACCCCCAACCCAACCCATATCACACTAAAAGTAATTAATGAAGTTCCTCCGGCCTCAAAATCAACCATTTAAAGTGTATCGACTTGTTTAATTCTGAACAAGTTGTGCATTTCTATATTTGGATCTAATTAATACCATCAGCGTTCAACTTGAAAAAAATAAATTAAACAATAGAATAGTTAATTGTTCGGAATGAGACTTCCTAGATATGAATGATTGTCTTGACATATGATAAAAACATGTAAATAGAACTGGATAACACAACAATACTAAAGTACAGATGGCCAGTGTTTAGCTTATAGTGGCCAGTTGTCTAGGATTATAATACACATATAGGATAATAGCATAAAAAATAGCATAATAAGAAAACATTAAAAAAAATAACTGTGCAGCATACTCACCACAATTTCAACTAGGACATGCATGCCAACTTTTATGTGATGGCGGATCCAATACCAGTCATTTCCTTTTATAGGGACCCACCTGAAATGCATTAAGATGTGAGTACTCAGAAGTTAAGATGAAGCAAGGGCCGTGTAGTTGTACTGGTTACTACCATTGAGCATATAACACAAACTCCTGCATAAAATGTGACAAAGAAATATGTTTCTGCCAATCATAGAGAGTATACAATTCATGCACTCTTGTAATTTTTGTAGGTTTAATAGTTACAAGATTGTGAAGCACTTACCCTTCATGAACACCTCCAATGTCCAAAAATGCACCTTGATGGAGATGTAAAGTAGTCACTTTACCAGCACAAATCTGTACCAGTAATTATCGGTGTCAAACTCATATTCATTGTTGTCAAATCCAACTGATCAGCAAGATTTTGGAGGAATCAAACATTGCAATCAGAGTAGAAGTTTTATCGGTCAAGCAATATATAATTTTTCTTTCTATTCTCGGGACTAAGTCCAGAGAAATCATTTAATCTTGCCCAATAACACAAAAGGTGGACAAGTTCAACAAATTGATGCAACCCCATTTTCGAAGTCTCCAAGACTCCAAGTGTTCTCAAGCAGTAGATTAGGAATATAGTCTATGTAGAATATCTTAAGACTGAGTCATAGATGAAGCATCAAAGTGAAATTATGATCTTTCTGGAAAGAGCAAATGCCCATGAATGTAGAAAAATAATCGGTACCCCCACTTTTATTATTTATTCTGAACAGACCTCTCTAAAATAAGAATATAAAATACATAATTAATCCTTCAATTATGGATTGATGTCTGCACAATTATCTTTACAAAACTGCAGCAATCATTCACATGATCACATCAGTGAAGTTAGGAAAAATAAAAAAGAGGGAATGACAGATTTATGGCACATATACCTTTGGAATAAAATACTGTTGGTTTCCTGACAAATACAGAATTGAAGGCATATTCTTCTTCTTTTTTGACTCCTTCTCTGATTCATTTTTCATATGCATGACCATTCTTCATTTTAAATATCAATTACATTCTATCAATTAACTTGCAGTATCCCCACAAATTTCTTCCAGTAATAATAGATCTTACTCTTACAAAGTCATAAACTGTGTACAAAATTGATATTAAACAACACAGAGTGCAAAGAAAACCAAGGCCTTGATTGATGTAGGTTATTTGGGATTATTTTCAAATCAACAATCTACTCATCACCCACATTATTCAAATCATGAACCAAAATACCCTATATTTTAAAATAAAAATATTCATTAAATATTTATACCCAGAATGTCTTTTTACTCCAATAACCCAAAATAACATGTTTTTCCATAACCTACATCAAACGGGGTTATTTAAAAATAACCATCTTAAACAAGGTCCAAGAAAGAAGTAATGTAAATATTCAACTAAAGATGGTCATGTTCAATTGATTCTACAATCTTCCAAAGCTTAATAATCTGGAAAAACAAAATTTATTGGCTTCCTAAACAATTTAACAAAATCAGTGAGTAATGTCACAAAAATTTGGTAACCAGACAAGCCATGATATGCTGGCCAAACTAATCTGGTAGACACGAATCCTACCTTTTAGGAGTTTGGTGATATAGAGGGAAGAACATCCTTAGAATAAAATCCTGTTTAGAACTAGTTTTAATGTATACCTATGAACTAGAAGAGCAAAATAATGGAAGCAAACTGTAGAAGGGAAATAGAAATGGCAATAATCTACCTGTCCTGGATAATAAAAGGGGAGCTCATACTGCAAGAAAAAAAATGACAATGCACAAAATCAGTTTTATAGGATCCTTAATAAAACTTTCACCTCAGTGCATTAGAGAAGAAATGATATTGTACCATCCCCTCTTTGTAGTCCTTGCCCCTTTTTCTCCTGCCTGGGTAATAATCTTGATCATGCTAAAGAGAAATTCCAATAGCAAACATTTGTTAGCTCAACACACAAGAACAAATTGCTTAATTGACTGTAAATAACCCAAACATTGTCTCTGGAATCCTACTTAAAGTTATCATTCGAAATATCTATTTATATTTGTGCTCCTCACAATGATTCAAAAGTATTCAAGCTAAATTTTGTGCTAGCTATAAAAATGCCATGGTTTACATTAACATTAGTTGGGTAAGAGAGATTTTTGAAAGAACATTATTATGTTATGAAAAAAATACCAAGCAAAAGGTATCAAGCTAATTGAATAGTGTAAACTGTAAAGGCTCCGCAACATATAAGAATGACACGGTTTGAAATCGAATGAAGTAGAGCTTAAAAGTATTATAAATCTGAAATTGTGTCTCTATGGAAAAATACCTCGTAGGATTCCTCCTCCAATCTGTCCTTGTTTGCTGCAACCCATTCATTATACTGTTTCAGGAAAACCTTATACCTCTCCAGAGACAAATCATCAGTATTTGTGTTGGACTCTTTCTCAACTGTCTCCAGATGAATCCTAGCTGGTAACAGCTTGTGTGCCCCTCGTATAAACTCTAGCTCCTCCCTATCCACTTCCCATCCCCGAGGAGGCCAGTCCCTTGGTGGCACATGACGAACCACCATTGGCCCACCATAAACAGTCTCCAAAGGCTCTGGAATCTCTCCCTTAATCTCGAACTGTTTTGCATAGTATTCATCTTCCGTCAACCCCATTTCCTCCATCTTCTTCTTTCGGTAGCTTGGCTTCAGCATCCTGGAAGCAATGAATGAACATACTATGATGTTATTACGACATATACATGCAATATTTAGACTTTGATAATTACGATTCTTAGTGGATTCATAAAAATACAAGATGGGTTATATATTATATGCCTGAAGGACTCAATTGACTCTGGATCTTGAAGTGCAACTTCTTCGCCTTCGTTGAGAGATTTCCTGGCGAAATCGGCCTCGGGGGTGAGGACTTCCTCCCATGGTGCCCAACCCCGTTCTATCCAGTTCCGGCGACGGGCTTCTTCCTCGGACTCTTTCTCCTTTGGGCCGAAATGCTCGATGAAGGACTCGTCAATAGGGAGCTCATCGGAGCTATAGGAGTTAACGATAAATTTCCGGGTGGAGAGACGGAAAGGAAGGATTTTTGGGAAGGAAATGTGGGGTTTGGAGGGTTTTACTAGTAGGGGTTTAGGGAAGGTGAAGAAAGGAGTAGGATTTTGAAGAGATTGCATTCTCAGCAGCGTCACCACTCTCTCTAGTGGGAGAAGAGAGTGAATGTCAATGGATAAAATCACTATACAAGTTTGTAAAGACTTCCCTCCTATTTATAATTTTTTTTTTAAAAATAAATTAAAAATTTTGTTTTACTAATAAAAAAATAGCGATAAATCAAATTCACATTTACAAATTTGAAATAGACAATACTCACATTTTTGTCGTCGTTATCATCATCATTTTCGTTTTCATCGTTTTCATGATTGACAATATCTATGGTCTGAAATGAGAGCTTCAATGGTTGGGACAATCTAGTGATAGTCTTACTCTTCTGATTCAATGTTGTTTTTGTTACTCATCAAAAAAGAGAAACATGATAACAAATTTAATAAGAAGATATTCATTTAACTTTTTTCTCATTAGTTCACTGATTTTATCCTCATTTTTCGGTCAACCAAAAGTATATTTATACATAGACATTTTATATTACTAATCTCGTAACCTCATTTTTGCACCAAATTATCTCAACAATATCAATATATTTTAATTTCACTTTTGACAAATCAACAATCTCATTTACGTGCGATGCACACGGATAAAAATATAAATAAAATAAATTTAATAAAAATTAATAATATGTATTTAATGTTTAAAATTCTTAATAAATCACGAATAATATATTAAAATAAAATAGAACATTTTCATTCTATATTTTATTCACTTCGGTACAACTTATTTTCTCACATATCTTATTATATATTTTTTCCGAATGAATCTCTCATCTCATGACCTTACACTTTCACTTTGGTCAATCAAATATTTTATTCATAATTTTTTTTAACATTTAACACTTTGACCTCACACTTTGGTCAATTAAATATTTGATTTATATTTTTTAACCACTTCCAATTGACAACGGCCTATTATCTTTTGAGAAACCATATCTCAATCACACTTGGTTAAATGTTGTACTTGTTTTGTTAGGTTGTAAGTTTGAAACATACATACAACATTTTTTATTTTATTTTTAACCGCTATAAGTTTATGAGTGAGTCAACCCACAATCCGACCCAAGTATTCATTTACTCTCACATATATATATATATCCAAATTAACCACAGCTCTCGACTCGACAATTCAGACACTTTGAAATTAAGCATCATTATATATTAGTTAGTTAAAAAGTTGAACTTATATTGTTAAAATGTTTCACGCTCATTAAATTTGGTGTTGAATTTAAAATATTAAGTCTTATTAAGTTACATGTTCGAAACACATATAACATTTTTAATTTTATTTTTACCCGTTTCAATTTATAAACGGGTCAACCCACGATCCAACTCAACTATTCATTTACTCTCACAGATATATCCAAATTAACCACAACTTTAGACTTAACAATTAGGACCCTTACAGTATTATTATTGAAGTTTTTTATTAAACAATTAAATCTCTCATTTATATACAAAGTCGGTCCCAAGTTTTGGAACGTGAATTTTGACAACTAAAAAGACGATTAAAAAGATAAGTTTTGGTGACATGAGAACTCATGACCAAATAATAATCTTATATTTTCATCGTAAACCATTTGGTTAAATCATTTATATCTTTTTTATTTTATTAAAAAGGCTGCCTGGGAGGCTTGCTAGGCTTACGACATGGTCGGCCTTATTTATATAGGAATTTCACTACTAACTACGATTAATAAAACTAATTTATTATTATTTTCTACCATCTCCTTAAAAAAAAAAAACTTAGTAAACTAGAATAAACTCAGTCTTGGCAAAAACAAAATGAAACATCAAACTACTCGATTCTCATGCCCCTATAGTCAATTCATTTTTAGCAAGCCAAATATAGCAATCTCTATTTTTTTCAAACTACTCAATATAGACAGTATTTTCTTCATCAACAATCAGCCTTCAACCTCTTTAGTCTTAAATTTTTTTAATAGGTCAATTTTAACATTTTCTTTGTCTCGACGAACCTCGTTCTTTATTTTTTCTTCTTTCATTGAAGCCATCATCTTCAAAAGAAGTTCATATAGCTTCTTTTTTTTTCTTTCTTTCTTTTGATTTGATAGTAATCTCATTTCTTTAGCCCATAAAGATTTCTGTCATTTTATTAGTAAGGAATGACTTCTCCCCCATTACTCCACAAAACTTAAATAAGGTGTATTGTTGTTTCTCTCTGCACCATAGTTTTGTTTCACAATGCGGCATGCAATTATTTTTTTATCACACGATGGACAAGTTGCACTTCGTGATGCAATGATATACATTTCATAGACATTCTGTTTAAACATTACAACATCACATTAATTTGCAGACCATTGATCTCATTAATGTGCTTGAGTATGATTTCTTTATTCCTTGTCAATCTTAGTACATGTTTAATTGAGTAAATCTTGCACTAATCCAACTTAAATTTGTCATTTATCCCAGAATGTATCATTTTCTCTACACAATTTCAAGCTTTTTTTTGCAAATCACATTGTTGAAATGAACTCTATAGAGTCTCACACTTCTTCCTCGTATTTATCTTCTATTTGGGCCATTTCCTCCACAATATGTTGCTTAGATTGTAGAAAGATGTAAACGAGTGAGCTCAAGAGGATTGAGGATTGAGTGTAGAAGTGTATTTATCTACCATTTGGGTCATTTCCTCCACGATATGTTGCTTAGATTGTAGAAAGATGTAAACGAGTGAGCTCAAGAGAATTGAGTGTCGAAATTTTATCCGAATAATCAATGATAACATAATCATCTGACTTGTTATCATCTAGAATAATATATTTGTAAGATAATATCATAATATAATATTGTGATAATATTTTACAAATATATTTAATAATATATTTCTCGTAACAAATATTTATTTTATTAATTAGAATATAACATTAATATTTTACAATTTCGTCTTTAACTTTAAGTTGTCTAAATATTTTTCATCTTCGAGAAGGTATGCTATCATATAATATAATATTTTTGTATGATATTTGTTGTGCTAATATCTTACAAATATATTATTCATATGATAACATTTTTTTTTCTCAAATTCAAGAAGTAAAAGATTTGGACAACTTGATGGTGTTGAAGACGAGATTTATGTTTTGTTTTTCAAGACTTATAAATTCGTGAGTGTTGAAATTCATCAACGACATAATAGAAGTGTGATTAATAAACAAGCGAAGAAGATCGAATCACACCGACATTGAATGCTAGAATGAAATAACAAATAGAAAGGTGCTTGATGTTACTTGTAAGTGTTCAAATGTATTAACGTCATGATGACTTTGCTGATTAAATAAACTAGATAACAAAGTAAAATCACATGAGCATAAACTGCTGGAATAAACAATACCCAAAAATAAATAAATTCAAGACTATGATAGTTGAGAAAAAAAAAAACGTTAACACAGAAATAATGATATAATATTATCAGAAAAATATAATAATACATTTATCAGATCCTTCATTTATGACTAGAGTACTTATTGATTGAGCCAAAGAAGACTATAGAGTTGGTTTGCTTGAAACAAAAAATGATACTTAGATTATAGAGAATATTGTATTAAATAATATATATAATTGCATAATTAAGTCTAATACATAAATATAGGTTAACTAAGAAGAATTTGCATCTATTTTAAAAACGTATTAAATTAAAATTAGTTGAATTAATTTTTTATATAAAAAATTATAATAACATTTTTTTTAATTACGATTGACTTAAAATTGTCGCGTCATATTGGCACATCATCATACTACCATGTAGCACCGGTCGTCGAAAAGTTGGGTGGAGGTAACTGTTACACCATTTTCAAAGTTGATCGGATTAAACAATCAAAAAACAGAGATGAGCGGAAGATATTGACCTTATAGGGTATGACGAATAAAAGGTGTGAAGAAGAAAAATATGAAAATTTTAAAAATACAATTCAATGTAGTGAAACTATTATTCACTAGCAAAAAGTTCGTTTAACACATATATTAATTAAAAAAATATGTAAAAAAATGAAAAAAAAAAATTACATTTTTTGTTTTTTTCCGTCTTAATAAATTATCGTGTTCGTCGTACGACCACTAAATGCTTGTAGTTGTCCACGCTAATTAAATCTACCATTCAAATGGATTCCTTTGTGTTATTTTTTGAGATTCTAATATCATTAGATATTATAATAGTTACTCTAAGTTATAAACATAAAAATAATATAAGATGAAATAATAAGTGGAATGAATATCGATAATTGGACAATTATTACTACATTTTTTTAAGGTTGTAAGGATTGTAATTAGACACAACACGAGAAATAAGAAGTTTTAATTTCTCAAAATTTATGACTATAAATATCAATTAAAAGTCCTACAATTTGAGACTATAAATATCAAACAAAACTCTTATTCATAGTGTCGATTCAATCAAAATTTATCCAAATTAAATTACATAGATCAATAAATACGATTGAAATCATCATCCATCTGATAAGAATTTAGTGGTTTTACACATTCAAACAATAAAATTGATGTTCAAAATTTCTCTTTTTATGTTCTTGTAGATAATTTCATTTTAAATGAAATAGATGAAAAAGTAGTAAGAAATGAAAAATATAATATCAAAAGGCTAAGAGTTTAGTAACCTTCTCAATAAACATCTTATTATTTCAATTTTAAATCACCAAAATATAGAATAGTAACAAGAAAATAAATAAATTTATTACCAAATGAAAAGAAAATACAAATATAAATACTAAAATAAAGTAGATATTGAACATCCAGCAATATAACATTAAAGTTAAAACATGACAAAAAAAAATAATAATAATAAAGTTAATAATAATAATAATATAAAGTATCAATTGTTTATGAATTTATTTGTACCACCTAAATAATTTGTCTAAAATTTTGTAAAATGAAACTCATTTTTTTTGTTGGTGTTGAAATTCTTATAATTCAATTTCGACAATATTTACATTAATTAGTTATGAATTATGGCTGAAATAAACTGAAGGGGTTGGTTTTGTTTGATGTTAATTATTTGGATAAATTATTAATATATATGAATGGAATGTTATAATAATGGTCTAGCGATGACGATGACGTCAGCTGCGATTCTAAAGGCAATTGTTTGGCTAAAGGAGTTGTGAAGGGGATAGAGAACTGGTTATTTGATGCATGGTTATCTGATGCGGATTCAACCTTTGTTGGTCCAAAATTGTATGGCATTGGTGGGTTGCCGCGTTTTGAGTTGTATGAGACGGATTTTGGATGGAGCCGGCCGGTGAAGGTGGAGATGGTTTCCATTGACACTGTTGAAGTTTTCTCTCCTCTGTGATGCTAGAGATGACCAAGGCAGGATTGCTTTTAATAAATATAAGATTGAAGTCAATCTTTCGGCTTGAGGATATTGGTAATATTTAATAATTTAATCCTCCAACTTATTATTGTAGTTTATGGATTTTGTGTTATCCTAAATAAATTTTGTATAAGAAACTTCTTTTCTGTTTTTTATTTTGGCTCTTTGTTTAATGGAAATATATATATATATATATATATATATATATATATATATATATATATATGAATTAGGTTGTACTTTTTCAATTTTTTGAGTTCAAATAAATTGTTTTTTTTTTTATCTATTTTAATGTCTTTTTTAGGTTTTTAAAACGTGTTTATATATTAAATAAATTTTATTAAGGAAAAATATCAACTTTAAAAGTTGTTGAACATGTATTTTTTTCAATATTATTAATAAATAAATTATTTATTATTATTGTTTAATATTTTATTGTCTTAATTAGATTGTTAAAAATACAAACAAATTTGGAGATCCTCGAATGACAATTTATTAGGACGAAAAGGACAAAAGATTTAATTTCTATTTTTTATTTTACATTCTCTAATTTCGTTTAGTGAAAGTTGTTTTTTATTAATATATAATTCAACCTGTCTTCTTTTTTCGATAATATATGATATCTTAAACTATTGTCTTTCAATTTTTATATATGGTCATTTAAAATTATAAAATGATTCATATTAAATAATCTATTTTAACTTAATTTTTTTTATTTTGTTTTCAATAGTTTAAATTAATAATAGAATTAGTTGTTTTTCATAATTAATTTTATATAAATATTCCCCACTATTTATATTATATATATATATGAATATATAATTTATATGACTATTAATTAAAAAAAACGCCACTAAATTTATATTAAAAAAATCATTATTTAATATTAAAAAAATAAAATCAAAAAAATAAATAAATAAATATTGCAAATTTATGTTTATATGTATATAAAAATATTTGATTCATAAAAGTTTGTTCTATAATTTTTTTTCATATATATACCTATAATATTAGGTATTTACTTATACGAAGAAATAATTACTCATAACTAATTTCTTTTTTTATGTTTTCCGAATTATATCTTACATAACATATATTCTTATTCAAATTTTTGAGCAATATTTTCATTTTGAAAATCTTTTTATTTATATACTGAATACTAATTATTTTAATAATTTAGATTGGTTAATACAAGTGATTTTTTGTTACGATAAATGGATGAAACAATAGCAAGTTCAATGGCTGCTTCGGCGGCTGCAATAACTATAATAAAAATGGAGAAAATGGATCATTTTAATTGATAAAAAAAAATCAGAAAATGTTACAAAATTTATATTAACTGCATTTAATATAAGTTCAAGACACATAACTATGTTTGTGATTGCACCTATTAAGGCTACTAAAAGAATTATTGAAATAAATTCAAATGGAAGAAAAAAATCTGTTGATAAATGAATACCAATTTGTTGACTATTACTTATATCTAGAATAATAGTAATTAGAGAAAAAAAAATACTTAGTATAAATTATCGAAGTAATTCCATTTCCAACCGTCCAAAGGTATTGTTTTCATTAATTAGTTATAAATTAGAATGAAACTAAATAATTTATTTTATGGATGTGAGGTTATAATAATATTTATTATCCGTAAAATATATTTTTTAATTGACGACTATAAAAAAAAAATCAGAAAATGTTACAAAATTTATATTAACTGCATTTAATATAAGTTCAAGACACGTGAGGGCTCTAACTATGTTTGTGATTGCACCTATTAAGGCTACTAAAAGAATTATTGAAATAAGTTCAAATAGAAGAAAAAAATCCGTTGATAAATGAATACCAATTTGTTGACTATTACTTATCAAATATTGCTCTAGAGTCTAGTTTGATCTTGTAGTCCAAATAATGCTATACCATGACGTATCTAGAATAATAGTAATTAGAAAATATCGTCACGCACTTACAAGTGTTACAAGTGAAGAAGAAAGAGAATTACGTACAACACTTGAAATATATGCGTGAGATGACACATTTGCTGCTGAAAAAATCGAGATCCAACTCAAAGAAGAAGAATGATCAAGTGGAGACGCAGGAACCTGAACAGCCAATTGATATGGAGGTTGACCATGCTGCTGTTGATGTTTCTGTTACTACATCGAGCTTGGAAAATTTGGAATTTTTTTTTTTTTTTTTTGTAGAATACGCCTCTCAATTAGTAACAGGAAAAATGAAAGAGGAGATAGACAATGCATTAAGAGAGGTACAAGTGATGGAGGCAGAGACTTACTTGCAACATGTGGAGTATATGCTTGAGATGACAACTCTGGGTGCTGGAAGAATTGAGATCCAACACTAAGTAAGTAATAGATAACATGATGATGGTTTTTTTAGTTCAATGTTATCTTTATGTAATGTTTTGCATTTAAGTATAGTAGGTTGTTTTTGGAACTCTTTATCATTCTTATGTTAAAGTAAAAGCTCAAGAAGCATAGTAGATTGTTATCTTTATGTAGTGTTTTGCATTTAAGTATAGTAGGTTGTTTTTGGAACTCTTTTATCATTCTTATGTTATCCTTCACACGAAACTAACAAATGATAAGTAAAAGCTCGAGAAGCAAATAACTATGAATTTGAATTATCAAAAGAAAGATGATGAACTCAATCTAGTATTTACATAAGTGAAAATGGGGTCAATCAAAATCGAGAAACATACCTATCAGATTTGTCAAATCCAAATCTAGCACCAAAATAGTATGCAATCGACAACAACCATGCATCACTATGAGCCGATACTAAAGATAGCCAATCATTCTCTTGCATTCCATCTCTAACAAAGTTAATACCCAACACAGGTTCGGGAAGCTCTGGTGGCACCTCTTCAGCTGGTAAATTCACTTCCCATTGCTCATTAGGAAGTCCATAAAGACAAAGATTTTCCTTATCTTCCATCCATCATAATTTCAAGTTCATCTCATGTTAACATCAACATAATTTCAAATACTTAACACTAAACATGTGATCACAATCAATAGGTCGTAAAACCCCTCTCAATTCACTTCACACTGCTCATTAGGAAGTCCATAAAGACAAAGATTTTCCTTCTCTGCAATCCATCATAATTTCAAGTTCATCTCATGTGACATCAACATAATTTCAAATACTTAACAGTAAACATGTAAATCACAATCAATAGATGGTAAAACCCCTCCCAGTCTGTTTGCTAGACATTTGGCTACATTCTAAAAAGCAAGATCGTGTTTCTACTTTCTAGTAATATTCAAATCTATTGATAAAATAGATTTGAACTGTTTCAAGAACAATGAACAAGAGAGGAATAATTTGAACCATATCAATCATAAGATCAAATAGTCTCCTCCATCTGTACCCTCAATTTGCACATATTAAACCAAATAAGTCAAATAAACTGATGATTATCTTATCATCATCATATATTCTATTAAAAGTTGTCCCCACTATCATCCACTTCACAGTGACATGTCTTTCACAGATGCATATAACTTTCAATAGAATAAATATATATATATATATAACAACAAAATTGAAAAGAATATATGCATAAATTTGAAGTTCTGAGATATTCAGATAGCTGAATTTCAATTCGATTGACGGTTAGGTTAAACATAAATCTACCAAAAAAGCGAATTAAACAAATGTTGTTGAAAGGAACAAACCAGGGTTACACAGACAGACAGACATACGGACAAATTCTTCAACATCTGCATCAAACGGAGAAAATGTAAAATTAAACCAAGAAACAACCAGTGGTGGATAGTCGATCGACATCTTGAATCAATTAATAACAGTTTTAAACGATAGAGAAGATAAGAAAGAGAGGAGACACAATTACCGGCGGTGAGAGCTTTAATCAGACCGGCTCTTCGTCCTTTGTAGTCTACGAAAACGTCTTCTACTACTGTTCGGGAGTTTACCGGCGTACTCCCTCCCATCTCTGAAAATCGGCGATATAGAGAGAGAAAGAGAGATTACAAGGAAATCTTTGTTGGGTATTGAATCGAACAGATGGTTTGATCCATCCTTCGGTGACGAGCCAACCACCGAGATTGACCGCTCGAATTTCCAAGCCGTGAGCTGCTGAAGAGATGAGAGTATACATAATAACGTTGGTTTGCGAAAGGTTGGTTTCTTATCCAGAAATAATGGTTTCTTGTTCCGAAATAATGGTTTTGGACCCGAAAGGTGGTTTTTTAACATTTTGTTATAAAATCGAAAAGAATTGAAGACTAGAAAAACAAATATGATTGAAATTTAGAAAATACAACATTGTACTACTTATTTAAATACAACTTATACCTTTTCGGAGATTTTCTTTTATAATTTCTAAATATTTCCAAAAAATATGGTTTAAATTTTTGTTTAAATTTGAACATGATAATTCAACATTTTAATAAAAAATTATAAAACAATAAAAATGTGAAATATGTAACTTACATTTGTTATGGCTAGACCACAGTCCCACTTTGTATCGCCCAAATAAGTTTGAATACGTCTCATACAGTATATTGCGCAATCTGTTGTATTTGAACTATCTTGTCAAGCTAATTTCAAAACTTTGAACGGGAATTTAGCCATTTTGGTTGCGATGTTGAAGTCGATAATTTTGAAGAACTTCACAAAGTTTTCTATCATCTACGTTTCTAAAAGATAGATGTCTTATTTACTTTGGAGTTCTTGGAGATCTTGGAATCTTGCATGGCGATGTACCTGAACCACCAGCCTGAAAAGAAGAGTAGTATGAACCCTAGACCACCATAAACCTAAATGAAGTGAAGATATACGAAGGAAGACCTACCATTTTAACCTTATAGTTGGGACTAAATAATTTAAATATTGAATGTTTAATAGTAAATAATTAAAGAAAAATACTTGATTGGTTTTAATATTGTTTTAGGTTAAATTGTAATATAAATATATTTAAACAATAATATATGTATTTTCAACCACATTCGTTAAGATCAAATTTTAGAACCAAATTTAAACAATAAAAATATTAGTTATTTATTGACTTTAATATCAAAGTTTGGGTTAAAATTGATTGAAAAAATTAATTGAGGACCAATATTAATTTAAAGTAATATTATGAGGAAAAAAACATTTTAGGTTTTTGACAAAAAAAAAAAAATATTTATTTTATGTTGATCTGAAGTCAAATTTAATATATTTGAAATAAATAAAAAATGAAAATAATATTAAAAAAATGGAAGAAAAAGTAAAAGCTTAACTTTCTTAGAGTGTTAATTCATAAGTAATAAATATTTAAATTTTTTTATAAAGACAGTATTAAATTTGACGAAGAGAGTTGTAAATATAATATTTAAGATTTTATCAGTTTAAATTTGGTCAATATAATCAGTGTATGTTAATATCAATTTAAGGAATCACTATTAACAATTAGTTCATATTGCCATAAATTATTTTGTCCACTAAATTTAGTATAAAATATAATTTTGCTTCATAAATTTTTGAACTTTGAATTTATATATATATATATATATATGACTTTAGCGGAAAAAAATTAGATTGAAACATAGTTTAAACAAAAGTAAGACTATCTAAAAAAATTAAATAGTGTAGATTTATTATCATTTATATTTTAATTTATATGTTCAGTTTTATTTTAAAAAAAATATTTGCATTGAGATTATTTTCCAAAAAGTTTATTTGGTGATAAGGCATGTCTATAAAGATTACTGATATTATCATTAATTAAAAACAAATTAATTATATATAGTTCAATATTTACTTAATCTTGGACAGATTAAGTAAATCTGTAAAAAATATTTTTATTTAATATTTTTTATCTCTTATAGAAGTCTTGTTTGGTTGACAATAGTGTTTATATCTTTGTATTTATTAATATCCCAATGTGCCTTAAATAAAGGTGATGATGACTTCTAAGTACATATATATAATATTTTATTGTTTATAATTTGTAAAGAAAATAAAAATAATAATTGGAGTGTTAAATTTTATTGGGTTTAAAAATTCAGAGTTGTGATGGTTTCTCTTAATTTTATCTTAAATATTTATTAACTTAATTATTAATTAATTACATAACTAATTAATAACATAATTTTAGATAATTAATTTATATTTTAATATATTGAAAATAGTCTTTTTAAACATTATTTATTTTAAATTCTTATATTTTTATCAAATAAAAATTATAAAACATATAAAATATTTAATTATCATTAATTAAACTGATAGGCTAAATTTATATCTCAACAGTATATATAATTATATTTTAATAAAAAAAATTATATTATATTAGAATCTATGGTATAAAATGGAGTAACTAATAAGAAGAATATTTAATTAAGAAAAAGTCTCATCTTTGAAACAAAAAAGATTAGTAATTATAATAATGAAATTAAACATAATAGTTAAAAATTAAATTAAAATTTTAATAGTAAAATTTTAAATAACATAAATAAAATTAATAACAAAAATGAATTTATAATGTATATATTAAATAATTGTGTAAAATATCATGATTAAAATATTAAATAATGATAATAAAATTTCATAACAATAAATTAAGTTAGAATAAACAATTTAATTAACAAAATTATTCATTTTTTATACGACCAATTCAACACAAAATTATAAAATCAATACAATTTATATTTTCTTATACTCTCAACTAATTTCAACCAAACATTAATGTTACAAAATCCCAAACAGTAAAAAAAAAACTTTAGACGCTATAAATGATGAATTAATTTTAATTGAAAGAATCAACTTGAGCAAATTTATCATCTGTTTCGTCATTCGTTCTAGATCCTCTAAAATATTGCACATGTTTGTGCACTCTCTATGGTAAATCAATTTGCATCGTCTTTTCAATGAGAATCGAACTTGAGAATTTAATGTTGAAACTTAGGATAATAAATCTTTAATGAATAAATAACTTTCTGCAAGATAAAATTGAAAAGTAATGTTATTATATCAATTTATCATAGATATTAACATATTTAAAAGCAAATAACACTTACTTTCTCATATTTTGAAAAACTCTTCTTCTTTAAATTTATGTAGGAATTTTCCTCCACACACTCATTTTCTATCGTAATGGTCACAAGAAACCGTTTAGGTGTTGGTTGGTTTATTCTTGAAAGGATGATTTCAATCACCTGTTATCATGAAAACAATTAAGGTCAAATACACATAAGAATACTCGTAAAATTTAGTATATAGATCTTCGATATTAATATTTTTTATTTCAAATCAATGTCATGAAGAATTAGAATTGTGTTTTCACGTTACCTTATTTCTTTTCGCATAAAATTTCAATGTGTTCACAAAACACCAACTAAGACTATTGTCGTCCACCCGAATGATTTCATCAACAACCAATGTCATGTCCTCCTTATGGTTGTCGCCAAACTTGATGTGTCTGAGTCTCGCTTATCCCATTCTTTCACTGGAAAGTTTTGGATACGGCGGCTAGGTATTAGTAGACTCTATTTATAGGATTTGTATTATATTTAGGGTTTCATTTATTTTCATCATAAAAGATAAAAAGAAAAAATAAAGTCCAAAGAAAGCCCGTATGATATATTGGGCCATGTCGTTTGGGCTCTCGGACTCGGAAAGTTATAACGAAAATGGTTATTAGATTTTGCAACCATCTCATTTGGAGGTAGGAAATCTCAAATTGGACAACCAAAATTTGAGAGCTCATTTCAAATTTTAGCCAAATTATCTAATAACTGACATTGTCCTTATAGTTACTCTTTTGAATTGAATTAACTTATTAAGGGAATTCATTCTCCCAATTTTACATTTCCAAATTCATATAGTTTTGTTATTTTTTCATTTCTCATCAAATAATTAATCTAAAATATGATAAATTTGTCTCATTATAACTGCTAGTAGATTTACATATAAATTAAATCCACTCACAGTTTTTCTCTTTAGCTAATCCTATTGACACATATGTAAGTAAGAATTTTTTTTCGTCACAACTATCCCCTGGGTAAGGAAAATCTATGCAACCATACGACAACAAGAACAAGAAGTGGATATTCTCACTATAAGGTCTTGGGTTCGAGCTCGTCAGGCGGGCGACAAGTTCTGCACCTAGTTAAATAATTAAGTGTGTTTGCGGGCTACGTACATACTTAATCCGTTGTCCAATTTTTTTTCTCAAAAAAAAAATTTATGAGCCGTCTAGTCACCTCCCTCTTAGGGCCCTAAAAAAATATTTTAAAAAATAAGTACCTTATCAAAGTTTGAACATAAGAATCTTTTCAAAACTATTATAATATTTAACTGACTAAACTACTTATATTATATATAATATAAAATTATTAATATTCCATCTCCAACCGTCCAAAGGTATTATTTTCATTAATTAGTTATAAATTAGAATGAAACTAAATAATTTATTTTATGGATGTGAGGTTATAATAATATTTATTATCCATAAAGTATATTTTTTTAATTGACGACTATAAAAAAAACCAGAAAATGTTACAAAATTTATATTTTGATAAATGAATACCAATTTGTTGACTATTACTTATCAAATATTGTTCTAGAGTCTGGTTTTATCTTGTAGTCCAAATAATGCTATACCATGACGTATTTAGAACGTATCTAGAATAATAGTAATTAGAGAAAAAAAATACTTGTACAAATTATCGAAGTAATTCCATCTCCAACCGTCCAAATGTATTGTTTTCATTAATTAGTTATAAATTAGAATGAAACTAAATAATTTATTTTATGGATGTGAGGTTATAATAATATTTATTATCCGTAAAATATATTTTTTTTAATTGACGACTATAAAAAAAAATCAGAAAATGTTACAAAATTTATATTAACTGCATTTAATATAAGTTCAAGACACATGAGGGCTCTAACTATGTTTGTGATTGCACCTATTAAGGCTACTAAAAGAATTATTGAAATAAGTTCAAATAGAAGAAAAAAATCCGTTGATAAATGAATACCAATTTGTTGACTATTACTTATCAAATATTTCTCTAGAGTCTGGTTTGATCTTGTAGTCCAAATAATGCTATACCATGACGTATCTAGAATAATAGTAATTAGAGAAAAAAAAATACTTGTACAAATGATCGAAGTAATTCCATCTCCAACCGTCCAAAGGTATTATTTTCATTAATTAGTTATAAATTAGAATGAAACTAAATAATTTATTTTATGGATGTGAGGTTATAATAATATTTATTATCCGTAAAGTATATTTTTTTATAATTTAAATTTCTTAAATAATTTTCATAATTAATATTAATATTTAATACAAATCTCAATAATTATAGATGACTTTTTAGATGAGAAGGGTTTATTTTAGTTGAATTTATTTATAAATAATCAAATTATTTAGATGAAATATTTAATAAAAAATATTAATATATATGGATGGTATGTTATATTTATTGAGTTTATTTTTAGTAACATTTTTTCTTTAAAAATAGGAGTATAAAAAACAAAAGTATTACCATAAAAATAAAAGTTGCACAATAAAATTAAATTTATAAAACACATTATTATTTCAATAAAAATAAGAGTATTAAACAAAATACTTGATTTTAATTATTCCAAGTTAGTGTATACATATGAATATATAAATCTAGAGCTAAACACAATTATCTTAAAATTAAAGTATTTTAAGTGAACAAACATTTAGAAGTACAATAGCTTGCATCCAAAAGTATAATGACCTACAATGATTTAAAGTACCTAAAACAAACCAAACAAAATTAGAAAATAATGCAATAAAAAAATCAAAATATCTTTTTATAAACGAGTTTTATGATAAAATGATCAAAATTTCACTAACTAATAATTTTTTATAATTAATATATATGATAACTGAAACTCTTATTATTCTTGCAGTTTTTTATAATTAATATATATAACATTTTAGATGAGAATTATTAGGTTTTACTTTTAAAATAATTAATAAAAAATATTTATATATATATAAAAGTATATATATAAAAAAGTAACCGACATAGAATAATTAATGATGTAACATTGTTAAGAAATGATGAATATATGAAGATCATTTTGGAGAGAGCTTGATGTACATATAATTAAAATATTATTTATTAAAATATAATTTTATTTATAATTTCATTATAAAATATCTTATTAGACTGTGTTATGAAATAATAAAAATAAATAATTAAATAAACAATAATAATTTTTAATTTTTTTTTCTAAATTTACATAGACAAAGAATCTTAGGCTTTCTCTTGATTTCAAATCATTGTCTTTCATTTTTCTTGCGGGCATTTGAAATCTTCTTTACAGATTTTCCTATACGTAGCCATCACGTTATATAATTAATATATATGATAACTGAAATTCTTATTATTCTTAATATATATATATATATATATATATATATATATATATATATATATATATATATATATATATATATATATATATATATTCATTATAAGAAAGAGATACATATGATGATGAAGATCATTTTGAAGAGAGTTTGATGTACATCTCCAACATTTATATACATATAATTAAAATATTAATATTATTTATTAAAATATAATTTTACTTATATTATTAGACTGTGTTATGAAATAATATAAATAAATAATTAAATAAAAAATAATAATTTTTAATTTTTTTTTCTAAATTACGGAGGCAAAATTTTTTTGGCTTTCACTTGATTTCAAATCCTTGTCTTCTTTCGCTTCTTAGTTTTTTGCTGGCATTTGAAATCCCCTTTATATTTATATATATATATATATATATATATATATAATGAAGATCATTTTGGAGAGAGCTTGATGTACATATAATTAAAATATAATTTTATTTATAATTTTATTATAAAATATCTTATTAGACTGTGTTATGAAATAATAAAAATAAATAATTAAATAAAAAATAATAATTTTTAATTTTTTTTCTAAATTCACAAAGACAAATAATCTTCGGCTTTCTCTTGATTTCAAATTCTTGTCTTCTATTTTTTTTGCGGGCATTTAAAATCCTCTTTACAGATTTTCCTATACATAGCCATCACGTCATATAATTAATATATGATAACTGAAACTCTTATTATTCTTGCAGTTTTTTTAATTAATATATACAATATTTTAGACGAGAATTATTAGGTTTATTATTAAAATAATTAATAAAAAATATTAATATATATATATATATATATAAAAAAGTAACCGACGTAGAATAATTAATGATGAAATTTTGTTAAGAATTTTGTTAAGAATTAATGAATATATATATATATATATATATATATATATATATATATATATATATATATATATATATATATATATATATATATATAAAAGAGAGAAAATTCATATGATGATAAAAATCATTTTAGAGAGAACTTGATGTACATCTCTAATATTTATATACATATAATTAAAATATAATTTATTATAAAATATTTTATTAGACTGTGTTATGAAATAATATAAATAAATAATTAAATAAAAAATAATAATTGAATTTTTTTTTTCTAAATTCACGGAGGCAATTTTTTTTGGTTTTCTCTTGATTTCAAATCATTGTCTTTTTTTGCTTCCCATTTTTCTTGTGGGCATTTGAAATCCCCTTTACAGATCTTCTTATACATAGTCATCACGTTATCATCTTAAAACAATAGGTATCTAGCGAGAAAACAAATAGGATAACACCGCATGACCAAATAATAAATGATGATAGAATTAACAACCTGCTATGATTAAATTCAGACTAAATCACATTATTATTAATATAATATGAATATATTAAATAGGATAATCAAGACAAATATTATACAATAATGAGAATAATAAATAAATTAATTAAACAAATATTATAAAATAATGTGAATAATAAATAAATTAATTAAATGTTATAATAAATAATAATAATATTTCAAAAAAAATTGGAAAATAGTAAAAAATATTAGGCTAAGAATATAGAGATTATATGCATTTAATTTTTTATTTTATTTTATTAATTAGTCATAAAATTTAATCATTACTCATACTTTGACCATATCGGATTCAAAAGAAGATCGATAAATGCGTAGGATATTATTGCAGCTGCCTGAAACGATCGAATTCAAAATAAGATCGATGAAATGTGTATGACGTTGTTGCAGGTGCCTGAAACGATCAAATTCCTAATAAAAAATTCAAAATAGTGAACAACAGATTGTTGAAACATAAACTAATACAAATTCAATTATTGAAAATATTATATTATAGAGAAATTGAGAAGATTACGAGTCGATACAGAGATAACACGCTTGGAGACCGATGATGTAGCTGCCTGAAATGATCAAATTCCTGGAAAAAAATGCAAAACAGTGAACAACGAATTGTTGAAATATAACATAATGCAAATTCAATTATTGAAAGCATGATATTGATAGAGAAATTGAAAATATTATGAGTCGATATGATTATTCTCTCTTCAATTGAACCTTGTTGATCTAAGATTATTTATAGGAGAAAATATTTGGGTGGAGAAGAAGATGAAAAGTCGGGTTGATTTAACATATTGATTTAATTGTAGTTATACGTTGATATGATTATTATTTAATGTTAAATTAAATTAATAGATAATTATAATATGATAACTGAAAGTTTTTTTATTCTTGTATATTTTTATATTTAATATTTAATGTTAAATTGAATTAATATAAATATTTTTTTTATAATTAATATAATATATTAACTAAAACTCTTATTCTTCTTACCGTTTTTTTATAAAAATTCAATTAATATATATAATATTTTAGAGGAGAATTATTAAATTTATTTTTAAAATAATTAATAAAAAAATATTAATATATATATATATATATATATATAAGTATATATATAATAAAGGAGTAACCGACCTAAAATAATTAATGATGAAACTTAATTAATAGAATTCATGAAAATATATATGAGGAAATGAAAAATAATTCATAAATGAAGAGAGAAAAATATGAAAAAATACCTTGTGATATGAGAATTATTTTGGAGAGAGCGTGATGTACCCCCTCAACATTTCAAATTAAGCGTTATTAGCTATATATATAAATTTGTACATAATTCTTAAAATTTTAAATTTGATCTATTTAAACTGAAATCAAATTAATAGAAAAGTACTAATTTGTTTGTAATAAAAAAATTAATTAAAACAGTTATAACTTTTATTTATAATTAATCAATGTGATCAGGTCATTTATTTTTATGCCTTGTCAAATTAATAAAACATTGTCAGCCAAAGTGAAATAAAATGAAGAATTTTTTTTAGATATTTTTTTAATAAAAAATTATTTATCACATATTATTATTATTTTCATTCATTAATTTAATTTATTAATTAAAATTATTTTATTTTATTTATATAAAATTCAAATTTTAAATATAAAAAATATTATAAAAAATAAACAAATTTAAAACTAAAATAAATCATCATTTTAAAAAATCAAATAACCCAACATCAAACAACCCTAAAGCTGTCAACAAAAATAAAATAAATAATAATAATAATAACAACTTAAAATGATTTTTAATTAAAATTAAATTCTATATCTGAAAAAGGTTTAATAGCCATCTATTTCTTTAACAACAAAATTTCTAAAATCCTAACTATGCCGAGTTATTAAATTTGAAAAAAGAAATTGAATTTTTAATTGGTCTCAATTCTGAGTTATTATATTTATTTTTATTATGATTCTCCATTGAGATTTTAGACATTTTCTTTTACATCTCACCATTTAAATCTCACTATTTAAGACACATTAATATTAAAATTATACAAAAACAAATTATTATGTTAACCGTTTTAAAAATAATTAACTTATGTAACATTTATAAAAATAAACAATTCATCTCAATAATTTAATTATTGAATTTCAGTAAATGATGAATTTTAATTACTGTTTTTTTTTTTTAATTTGCTAGTGAAAACTTTCTATTCTATTCGAACAAATTCAGTAATTAAATTACTGACATTAATTATTTATTTATAAATATCAATTAAGTTTAACCAATCGTTAATATTAAGACCACCCACTACAGGTGTTACAAATGAGTATCAAATTTTGAGGATTAAAAAATTGGTATCAAATTTTGATACCGGTGCAAATTTTATTTCCAGCTGATGTGGCCCAATGACAGCGCGCCAAGTGGCAGCGTTGGTGGGTTATTTTTTTTTTTTAAATACTACTTTTGCATAATAATTGATCAAAATAAAAAATATATATATCATTATTTCATATTTTTCGAGATCTATAAATAGAGACTTGGTTTGTATCATTTGGAAACCAAAAAATTTCTAAAATTTTCCTCCATATTATCATCATTGTTTGTATCACTTTTCTTTTGAAATCTTCAAACTCTTTCATGGATTCTTCATAAAACTATAATTTTTTTTCAAATTACTTCCCAAATCAAGCTCAAATTACCAATGTTTAGAGTGTTTTAAAAACACTACTTAACAAATTATTAATGTTTAGAGTGTTTGTTTTCTTCTTCGTTTTAAATAATATTTGTATGTTTGATTTACCAAGTGATAATAATATTGTTTGTGGTTTAAAAAAATGAAATTATGTGTGTATATACTTAAATGATGTGGAAGTAAGAGAAAGCGAAAAAGTAATTTTGTTACCTTGAATAACACTCTACTGTAGGACATGCTAAAAAGTGAGTGTTAAAATAAGTGTTAAGCTGATGTGGCATGATATTAAATGAAAAAAATTGATACCTTGCTGTGGATAGTCTAAGGGTGAGTCGGTACGATATACCTTAATTTTTTATTCATACCTTATACTTTACCTAAAGTTTCGGTATTGAAAAAATGCATAGATTTCTCTTACATTGATTTCGGTATACCTTACTTTCGGTACGGTATCGTATTAAACCTTTGATACCTAAAAAATATATTAACTTAAACAAAAAAACTAATTCAACTAAAAATAAATCAAAAACCATACCTACAACTTTTTTTCGATCAAGAACCTTAAACCTCAATTGTGCTTCATGTAATAAGCTCACAAACTCCTCTCTTTCGATAACTTTAAATGATACTTCATCGAGGATCACATACTCAGTCATTTTTATTTCACACATTTTCTAGTTAAAAGTATATATATGGAACCAAAGGATTTTCTTGCCCCATCATCTCGTTCGTCAATATAGTTTGACTTTTATCACCTCTACAGACTTACTTGTTTCATAGAGTGAACTCAACTTACACATTTTTAATAATTAGTTTTTCATCCCACCGGTACTTCCAGAAACGACTGGAATCTAAACTGGAATCTAAACTTGATAGTACTTGCATACCCTGGTTGGTTGTATTCTTTCATCAATCAACTCTTTTTGTCTTCTTTTCATAGTGTTCTATAAATATACTCTTATTCTTCTATTTATGATTTATAGGAGTTTTAATTTTGAATTTGTTCTTACTCTTTTTTTAATCGTATTTTATATTTGAGATTAACTTGACAACATATTAAAATTCATTAAGTCTATTTTGAAAACACTTTATAGTGAAATAAAGTTAATTTTATATTTTATAAAATAGAATGTCTACGTATCGGTACAAATTGGCATATATTAAATTATATTACAATATAATTATATTTTAATTTGATTTTTAAATTTTTTATTATATAATTAAATAATTAATATCAAATTTCTTAAAAGTATTATACAGTATATATTTGTTAATTTATAAATATTATTTCGATATATTTTCAGTATATTTTAATATATCAAAATTTTGAAAATTACTTATCTTTAGTCTTTACCATATATATAATTCCAATTTCGATATAGTATTATACATTACTTTACATTTTTTTTATATATACCAAAAATACCAATATTTTCAATATATTGTATATTCGATAATAAGATAAAAAAAGAACTCTAAAATTCTATTTAACCTAATAAAGATTCCCAATTTAAAGAATCAATTCAAATTTATAATATATTTAGTTTTTTGAACTCATATTTCTCGACATCTCTCTTTGTATCTGCTATGTTATCTCGATGTGAAGAAGAGACTCCATTTGATTGTCCATTGAGTCTCGCAGAAATGTTGTCTACTCCTTCACCAGATGATGATCAAGATACCGTAAATTCACATCTTTCATCGTCGGTGAAATTCGGTTCACCGGAGGCGCTAGAACACGTCCGGAAGCTCACGGACGTCGGAGCCATGACGCGTCTTCTCCACGAGTGCATAGCATATCAACGCGCTCTAGATCTTCAACTCCAAAGCATTCTCTCCCATCAAACAGATCTCGACAAACAACTCGACAACTTACAGAAATCCTCCGAGGTTCTCGACATCGTCAAGGCCGACGCCGACCACATGCTCTCCAATGTCGCCTCCACCTGCGATCTCGCTGATCAGGTTAGTGGAAAAGTTCGCGAGCTTGATCTCGCTCAATCTCGAGTTCATGAAACACTGCTTCGAATTGATGCGACTGTTGAGAGAGGTAGTTGTATTGATGGTGTGAAAAGAGCTCTTGATTCTGAAGACTTTGAGGCGGCTTCTAAATATGTCCAGACGCTTCTACAAATTGATGCTAGGTACAATGATTCCGCTTCCGATCAGAGAGAACAGCTGTTGGCGTCCAAAAAGCAACTAGAAGGAATTGTTCGTAAGAGGTTGTCGTTGGCTGTTGATCAGCGGGATCATCCAAATGTTCTTCGGTTTATCAGACTTTACTCCCCTCTCAATCTGGAAGAAGAAGGTTTACAGGTGTACGTAAGCTACTTGAAGAAAGTTATTGCAATGAGGTCGAGGTTCGAGTTTGAGCAAGTCGTCGAATTAATGGAACAAGGTTCGTTTTCCAATCAGAATCAGGTTGATATCGATGGTTGCTTAACCAATTTGTTCAAGGATATTGTGTTGGCTATTGAAGAAAATGATGAAGTTCTGAGAAGTTTGTGCGGAGAAGCTGGTATTGTGTATGCTATATGCGATCTTCAGGAAGAGTGCGATTCTCGTGGCTCTTTAATCCTGAAGAAGTATATGGAATGTAGGAAATTGGCTAAGATAACCTCTGAGATAAATTCTTACAAGAACAATTCATTCTCTATTGGAGAAGAAGGACCAGATCCCAGGGACATTGAGCTATATTTGAAGGAAATACTTTCCCTTACACGACTAGGGGAAGATTATACTGAATACATGATCTCTAAGATCAGGGGGATGACTTCTGTTGATCCAGAATTGGGTACAAGGGCCACTAAAGCTTTTAGGAGTGGAAACTTCAGTAAAGTTTCCCAAGATATTACTGGATATTATGTAATTTTGGAGGGATTTTTCATGGTGGAAAATGTAAGGAAAGCCATCAACATTGATGAGTATGTATCTGATAGCCTCACCACTTCTATGGTAGATGATGTGTTTTATTTGTTGCAAAGTTGCTGTAGAAGGTCAATATCCACGTCAAACATGAACTCGGTGATTGCAGTCCTGAGTAATGCAGTAAGCCTGTTAGGAAATGAGTACAGTGAAGCGTTGCAGCAAAAGGTAAGGGAACCAAACCTTGGAGCAAAGCTGTTTTTGGGTGGTGTTGGTGTGCAGGAGACAGGGACTGAGATTGCTACGGCTTTAAACAATATGGATGTGAGCTGTGAGTATGCCTTGAAACTAAAGCAGGAGATTGAGGAGCAATGTGCAGAGGTAAATGTGAAATGTGAAATGTTAAAAGTTATTACCTTTCTTGTTTCTGTCAATTGGCTATAAGTCCCTCAATTTTGCATGCCTTTACTTGTAACTATCTTTTTCAAAAACACAATACTTATATTCTAAATAACTTCCAAATGACCAAATTTGGAAACGCTTGCTCTTCCAATTTAACTTGCTCACCAGTTCTATTTTATGCATTTGTAGATTGGCATGCTGAGTTCTTCCCAATAGCTGTATTACAATTACCTTTCTCTTTATTGGGTGGATGGTTACTTTATTTGTGCTGCAACTCTTTGACATTTGCAAGGTTTTTTTGATTTGTGTATAGAATTGTGCTTATGGACGGTCAAGTGATGATTAGATAATCTCCATCGTCACTTAACATTAACCTAAGCTATATTTACCACACCCAACTCTTCTATTCGTCTTTAATTTGTTGACCGATGATTCGAGACTACTTTGAGTTTGGCTTATATTTTTTAAACTTATCAACTTATTTGGTTTGCCCAAAAAATTTGTGTATAGAATTTTGTGTTGTTTCATTGTCCTACAGTTCTACTGAATGATGGGTTTGAGTAGACCTCTAGTCTGCCCTAATATTTGTTGTATTCATGATCATCATGTGGTAATGCAGTTTACTGTTTTCTTACAACACTAGATTTTCCATCCATCTTTCCTCCATTCCCCTTGATATGTAATCATAGTAGATGGTAAATCTGACCTCAAAATTCTTTAATAATTCCTTAACACTTTTTCTAAAAGAATCCACAAACCCAAATTAGGGTTTGTATCAGTATGTTGTGGGTGATTTGTGTTTATTGTTCTTCTATATTTGGGGGACGGGGATTTAATTTGCAATGTTGCTGTTCTAGAGCTGTTAATGATTTTGGTTCAGATTGATGGAAGAGAACTCTTTAACCATGGCCAGCTTATCTACGTAGATGAAAACTGACAGACATATATTCCCACCTTTCAGGTATTTCCAGCACCTACAGATAGAGAAAGGGTGAAATCTTGTTTATCAGAATTGGGAGATATGAGCAACAGTTTCAAAAAATCCCTAGATTGGGGAATGGAGCAGCTGGTAGCAACTGTAACACCACGAATCCGACCTCTGCTCGATAAGATAGCAACGATAAGCTACGAGCTTTCAGAATCCGAATACGCAGATAACGAAGTAAACGACCCCTGGGTCCAGAGACTTCTCCATACAGTAGAGGAGGGGAATGTTGGATGGCTGCAGCCGTTAATGACAGTAAACAATTACGACAGTTTGGTTCATATGGTAATTGATTTCATTGTTAAGAGACTTGAAGTGATTATGATGCAAAAGAGGTTTAGTCAGCTTGGAGGACTTCAGCTAGATAGGGATACTCGAGCCCTCGTTAGTCATTTCTCTACTATGACACAGAGGACTGTTAGGGATAAGTTTGCTCGTTTGACACAGATGGCTACTATTTTGAACTTGGAAAAAGTTGCTGAGATTCTTGATTTTTGGGGTGAGAGTTCTGGACCCATGACATGGCGCCTCACTCCGGCTGATGTTAGAAGAGTATTGGGTTTGAGGATCGACTTCAAACCTGAGGCCATTTCGGCTCTTAAATTGTAGCAGTTTTTTTTGGCTGCTGCTGCTGCTGCTATTAACATTTGTTTCCTTTTCAATTTTACATATATTCAAGTTCTGTTTAATCAAGTGTTCTTGTTAGTGAAGCGAAGAAGAGAAGACTGCGGTGGAGTGGTGCATCTCACAAGGTCTCAATGTGCTCGTAAGCTGGTAGTCGCAACACCATGGTAAAAGAAATGGTAAATTTGATATATCAATATACGAGCCTTGATTACTTGAGTCGCCATATTAGGTTATCATAATCGTTATTTTAACATTCATATCACCAAATTAGGTTATCATAATTGTTAACACGAGAACTGAACATCCTCTTTAATTGAAAATCTCAAAATACTTCAACACAATCACAATGTCAAAAGTCATGAGATGAGCTATTATCATATGGTTACCAAATTATTAGTCAGACTTATATTTTGTTCTTCTATATATAATGATATTTACTACTGCTTTTTCAATTTATTTTTTTAATAAATCATCAAATTACCCATATTTTAAATCTATACAAGTATACAAAGAATGTTTATTGAAAAACTAATGTATTTTGTAGTATTTCATTGATTTTGCATTGCAATGTAAACAACAAAGACTTGCGTTTTATGGATAAGAAAGACTTAAGCGTGCAACTTAAAATAAGTATATGGACGCTGAACCTTAATTTCCAAACTTTTTCAATTAACCTACTTGTTCATTCATTCTCAAACTAACCTAGTTTACTATTCAAACTCAGTTTTTATATTTTAATTTATTTATTTTTATATAATATTTAAACTTATTATTAAATATATATTTATATTATTATTTTTATAAATTAGATTATTTATATTTTAATGTATATATTTACATTATTATTTATATTTTGATATATATATTTTAAATTATTATTTTTATAATTTTTATAATTATAATTTTAATATATATATTTACATTTCAATTATTATTTATATAATATAATAAATATTCACTTTACCATCCTCATAAATAATTAATAAATACTAATATATTTAAAATATTTTAACTATAACTATATATAATAATTTATAAAAATAATTACAATCATTCTTTTTTAAATTATTTAGAATTTTACTCAAATACATCTTTAACTAAGTTTTGTATAACTTTCTTAGTCACACTCTCAGGCTTTCACAAATTATTGTCTTTTGTGAGTTATTCATCTCAATTTGAATACACCGACTTTAACTTCGTTAGTTTTTCTTCTTTCTCAAAATTTTATTGGGAATAAAATTATCATATTTTTTTCAATCATGTGTTATTATAACGTTCAATATTGATTTTCTTGAACATATTTGAAATCGTTAACACTATATTTTATCTTAGGTTTGTTAGTTGATAAACATATTTGACTTATGTTTTTATTATTTTTTCTCTCTTATTTTCCACTTTATTTGGTGACAATTTGAACGATTGTATTTTTTTTTATAATTGTTTTGTCATTATATTTAAACAATTCTCATTTGTATAATATTATATTAAACTTTTTAAAATAAAAATAAAATGTTATATAAAATAATAATTAAAAGTAAATATATATTAAAATATAAATAATCAAATTTATAAAAATAATAATTTAAATATATATCAAAAATATAAATAATCAAATTTATAAAAATGATAATTTAAATATTTTAATAAAAATAATAATTTATATATATATATATATTTAATAATAAATTTAAATATAAATAAATTAAAAAAATAAAAATAAATAAGGAAACTAAGTTTGAATAGTAAAGTAGGTTAGTTTGAGAATAAGAATGAAAGTATGTTGTTTGGGAAATTGGTTCGCTGAACCTAATTATAATAAATATTATATTGTATTCTTCTCATTAAATAAATATATAATATTTCTCTCACATTGTTTATTAATATATATATATATTTATATTTATATTGTATTCTTCTCATTAAATAAATATACAATATTTCTCTCACATTGTTTATTAATATATATATATATATATATATATATATATATATATATATATATATATATATATATATATATATATATATATATATATATATATATATATATATATATATATATATATATATATAAGGAGTGATAGAGAGAGGGAATTTGGTGAGGCACCCTCAGATTTTGGAAAATATAAAAGTGGGAGGAAAGAGAGAAATTATTTAATTTTTTGAGCGAATTATGCCAAGTCATCCCCTCACCAAATTCCCTCACTTAATCATTTCTCATATATATATATATATATATATATATATATATATATATATATATATATATATATATATATATATATATATATATATATATATATATATTTATTGTTTTTTAACTTTTAAAATATAAAATTTTAATTTATTTTTATTCAACTTTATTTTGTTTAATAATATATATTTTTATTTAACAATAATAACATAATATATTTTTAAATGTATAACTACAATAACATTATAAATTAAAATAATAAATATTATTAATTATTTAAAACATATTAAAATATAATGTAATTAATTATTTTAATTGATATTTGAATATATATTACTGATATTTATTATATTTTATAGATTTATAGAAATAATTAATAGTTTTAATTTTTTATTTAGTAATTTAGTTTCTTTTTAATTAAACTGCTTTCATTTTTTTTATAATAGAGAGAACATGTAAAAAAAATTAAATATATTAATTAGTTTAAAATTTTTATTATATAAAATATTATAAATTAAAATAATAAATATATAAAAATATAATATTATGAAATGACATTCATCATTGATAATGATATACCGATGCATTTACTCAATAACGCAATTATTTTAACTATATGACACTTTTTTTAAAAATTGGTGGAAAAGGTCGGTGAATTAATTTATTTTCTTTAGAATCTTCGAGCTTGTTAATATATTTTATGTTATGTTTATTTATTGATGAACATTTTTTTTATGTTTCCATTGTTATTAAATATTAATCAATCTCGTTGTATTTTGAGTGTGTTTAGTGACAAAGTGAATACTCTATTTTTTAAATTATTTTTATTATTATGTTTAAACAAACATAATTTATATCATATTATATGATTTTTTTAAAAAATAAAATATTATACAAACTAACCAAGAACTCAAATTCTTTAAAAACAGACATTCACAAGCCTTTAACTTCTACCCTCCCAATATCATGTTTTTTTTGTAATAGATAATTTAACCAAAACATCTCTAAACTCTACTACTTGATTTTTTTTTATTGCTTTAACGCTTTCAATATGATTTTCCCAACGAGTCGTCGACAAGAGCTTTGGTGTCAAATTCTTCACAATTTTTTAAGAAGATCCCACCGTTGTGTTGAACCCCAAAACAATGCATAAATCTTTTGTAAATATAAAAAAAAATATTTTGTTTGATCACAAAATTTTGCAATATCACATATAATAAAGTTTAAACTATGACATCCACACGTAATATAAAATGCTTTAAGATTTAGATCAAGTAATCTTTTTTTGTACACCTTGATGTTTACCTTTCATATTTGAGTCATTGTCATAACCATGTCCTCTTATATCATCAATGTTGAGGTGAAGTTCAATCAAAACATCTTCTAGTCGTTTGAAAAATCCAAGCCCCGACGTGTCTTCAATATTTATAAACCCAAGAAAGAACTTATGCACCTTAACAATAATATCATTAATATCCACACATCTTATAACAATAGTCATTTGTTCTTGATGATTTATATTCAGGGTACAGTCGATAATGGAAAAATATTTAGCTTTTGAAATCTTCTCGAGAATTTTTTCTTTTATCTTTTCCGCCAACAAACTTATCAATTAATTTTGAATTTTGTGCCTAAGATAATGATAGTGATTTTTTTATCTTCCATTAGTTGAAGGTGTTCTTTCATAATAGAATCAAATTCCACAAAAAATTCAATAAGTTAGATAAAAAAGTCAATTATTATTCTCATAAATCTTCTCACTATACCACAAAAAAGCAAATTATTTCGTGAAAGATACTTCACACTCCTAATTATTCGAGTTAGTATCAATTTCCAACGATTTCTCTCTTTGTTGATTAATTATTCCCATTCTTGTCAATTGTTGTATTTTGTTGTAGCCTTTTTTTCTTCCAATTCATTACATCTTAGAACATTGAGAATATGTTCTGAATTACTTTCATGGTATTTAATCTTTGGATAAAAGTTGTTTCAATAATTATTTCCATCTTCGACCAAACTACTTATCATAATATTATGCTTAAATAGTTTCCTTTAAAAGCAAAAGACCTTATTCAACTCATTTGAATAAACAAGTCATTTATTTTTTTTTTGTTTCTAACCGTTGAGAAAAATAGATGCGTAAAAATTAGAGGAAATACGTCTCCCACTTATATTATGCTTAAGAAACTTATCTTTTAAAATCTTAATAGGACCTCGTTGTTGATACTTTCTCACAATCCTAGATCATAGTAACATCAACATCCTTTTCAAATTCAAATATAGGTGTAAATTTTTTATTAACACATTTATCCCCGATATTAATATTCATAATCATGAGCTGTTCAAGTATCTCATCCCCAATCCTATCATTTTCTTCATTATCCACTTCATCCTCAAGATTACTAATAAGTTGTTCTAATACTTCATCTCATATTCTTACACTATCATTTTCTTCATTTTCATCTTGACTTAAAAGTAGATAACTTTGATTTTTTGCATTGAAAATTTTATAAATTGAATCCACTAATGATTTTGTCACTGCCTCGTGTCATTTTCTTGATATTTCTTTTATAAGAACCCAACTCATATTTTCGAAATCTTATTTGATCTTTATCATGTATACTCTTCTCCTTCATTTAAACTTAAAATATTTAAACTAATCTATAAATTCTAAAGTTAATAATAAATTAATGCACTAAAAGATTATTTAACTAGATCTAAACTTAAAAAAAAGAAAGAAATACATGGTGATAGTGTCGGGTGATATGTTTTTCGTAATTTTGAAGCATAATTTGATAATATTGGTGATATATGATCTGATGTCTCTACAATAAGAAAAAATATATAATTATAGATATTTTAAAGTGGTAAAAGAATAGGAAGATAAACATTAGAATAAGAAAAAAAGATAAATAAATAAGTGCGTCAATAACATCATTACCTCAAACTAGAAAAATTTTCGTGCGATGCACACGAATAAAAATAAAAACAAAATAAATAAAAATTATAATAATATCTATTCAATGTTTAAAATTCTTAATAAATCACGAATAATATATTAAAATAAAAATATAACGCTTTTATTCCACATTTTATTCATTTCGGTAAAACAACTTATTTTCTCACATGTTTCTTCACATATTTTTTTTTTCCGAATGAATCTCTCATCTCGTGACTTTACACTTTCACTTTGTCAATCAAATATTTGATTCACATTTTTAATAATTAACATCGTGACCTCATACTTTGGTCAATCAAAAATTTGATTCATATTTGTTTAACCATTTTCAAATGATACCGGTCTATTATCCCTCGGCAAACCACATCTCAATCACACTTAGTAAAAGGTTGTACTTATTTTTTTATGTTGCAAGTTCGAAACATACAAATAACATTTTTTATTTTATTTTTAACCGTTTTAAGTTTATGGACGGGTGAATCCACAATACGACCCAAGTATCCATTTACTCTCACATAAATATCCATATTAACCACAACTCTGGACCCGACAATCCAGACACTTTAAAAATTAAGCATCATTATATATATAGATTAGTTAGTTAAAAAATTGAACTTTTATTGTTAAAATGTCTTGCGTTCATCAAATTTGGTGTTGAATCTTAAATATAAAGTGTTGTTAGCCTAGTTGGTTAAAGTGTTGTATTTGTTTTGTCAGGTTGCAAGTTTGAAACATACAAATAGCATTTTTAATTTTATTTTTAATCATTTTAAATTTATGGGCGGGTCAATCCACAATCCAACTCAAGTATCCATTTACTCTCACATATATATCCAAATTAACCACTGCTCTCGACCCGACAATTCGAACACTTTAAAAATTAAGCATCATTATATATATATTTAGATTAGTTAGTTAAAAATTTGAACTTTTATTGTTAAAATGTTTCGCGTTCATCAAATTTGGTGTTGAATCTTAAATATAAAGTGTTGTTAGCTTAGTTGGTTAAAAGGTTGTACTTGTTTTGTTAGGTTGCAAATTCGAAACATACAAATAACATTTTTAATTTTATTTTTAACCGTTTTAAGTTTATGGACGGGTCAACCCACAATCCGACCCAAGTATCCATTTACTCTCACATATATATCCAAATTAACCACAACTCTCGACCCGGTAATCCGGACACTTTAAAAAGTAAGCATCATTATATATATATATATATATATATATATATATATATATATATATATATATATATATATATATATATATATATATATATATATATGATTTTATGATCTTTGTAAACTTTAAGATTGATAGAAGAGAGAAGCTATAAGATACAAAATAAATAAATATAATTTAGGGTTAGAAAATTATTAGGTTAGAAACTTAGAATGGAAATAGAAAATGACACCCGCAATAGGGTTAGAAAATTAAGACTACAATATTAGGTAGAAAATGAGCAAGAAAAGAAAACATTGTGAAATATAATTAATATTTATATATAATATAAAATTATATATAAATAGTTAAAATGAGATAAAAAAAGTTATTTATATATATATATTGTATAGTGTATATTTAATATGAAAATAGAAAAAAATATTAATAATATAATATATAATTAATAATAATATTATATATTAAAAAATTTAGGGCTCATGGTGGGGCCATGCAACTTATCACGAGCTCAATCTTTCCACAAACGATTCGTGCATCACTAGTTACAATCTTCGAGAGAATGACTAACTAGTCAGCCTTACTTGAAACAACATTTGATGCTTGCTTCTAGGGGTGAGCATTGGATGGATTAATTCAAAATCCAATCATTAGGTTTTGAACTTCTTTTTGGGTTAGGAATCAATCATGTTGATCTCTGGTTTGGTGCCATGGATAGGTCCAGTAATGCATTAGAGTCTAGGGATACTTTGTCCGTGGTGAGCATATTAACTTTGTGATCCGAAAGCAGATTCTTTTCTATTTCCGGCTTGACGATCACGTTCAGATCGATCAAGTCTTGGAACAAGTGTTTGAGGGCACTAATTGTCGGCACTGTGGTCCTTTTCTTGGTGATAGTCACACCAAGCATTTTCATACTTTCCCAAGAAAGGTTTGTCTGTTATTGGGGGAAATGGTTTGATGATATTTTTTTCCTAAAGAATCTTCATCACCTGACTTAAAGGCATTCATAGGTCATCAAATACTTTAGGGGTCTAGGTGCCTTTGGATGTGTAGTTTTAGTAGGAGTGGTTGTATCTACTTTGGGTAAAGGAGACTTACTTGGGCTTGCCTTTTAAGACGATTTCTCCTTCTAGGTAGTAGTTACCTATTGTACTTCTGTCTTTTCCTTTCTCAGAAAACGACTTGGGGATGAGGTAACTTTGACTGCTTTTCCCTCTTTCTCGATGGCGTCATCGAGGTTATTGCCACTTTTTAGCAATTTCTTCATAGTCTGGAAGGTTTTGATGGTGAATCCAACAGAATATCGTCCGTTAATATTTTCTAAAATCATATTAATTTGGTGTTGTTCGCTCGGGAGGGAATCGTTTTCCTCGACAACAACTCTCCATCTTTCGATAAACATAGAAAATTTCTCGTTTTCTCCCTATTTGATGTTCTTCAACCTCTTTTCTATTCATTCGAGGTTGAGATGAATTGAGAAGCGTTCTATGAACGTTGTAGACAGTTCCTTTGTGATATGTAGATAGACAATCTTTTGCTGGTGATACCAATGCAAAGAAGCGTCATCGAGGTACTAGGGAAATAAGTGGAGAACAATTAGTTATCTAAGTCACAATGGGGTAATTGCGGAAGTGTACATTTTGAAAAAAGACCGATGATTCTCTTTTTCCTATGTACTTAGATAAAGCTGGAACCTTGACGCATACTAGCATAACTGCATGTTCTACAAATTTCATAGCGTATTTCAGGTCATGGTGTTCTTCGATGCTTTTTCCCTTAGCTAACTTGTTTAGCCGAACTTGAATTTTTGTCTACATGACTTTAACCTTAGCCATTTGGCATTCATATTCTGTTAGCGATGGTTGATTAGCCGCTGGATTTGTTTTTTCCTATGATCCTAGGGGGTTAATTACTTCCTCATGTTGTATTCGTGTAGGTAGATTGATATCCTGTTCGGAGTCTTTGTAAAGAGAGACTTCTTATTGAACTTTATGACCAGTGGGATATGGATTAATGGGAGTAAACATAACTGAGATAGCTTAGTTAAGAAATCAAGGAGAAGAAGACATGTTTTGGGATGCAGACATAATTTGATGATTAGTTAAAGAAGTTGTGATCAACGCGAGTTGCTCCGTTACATGTTGCAAAGCCTCCTTCATTTCTCTAAATTCGGTTGCGGAGAATGTTTTAGGTATTGAGGGTTCTTTGGACATTTGGTGGTGTATAAAATGTTCGGTTTTTGGATCTCTCTTTCTAAGGGCCGTGTCGGCTTGTCGTAGTCATGGACTGTTGCGAAAAAAAGAGGTGAAGGTTTGTAGACTGTAACATAGTACAATGCAATGCATATGCATATAAGGCGAATCCTAGAGAGTAAGCATCTATTTTTGTGATTCAATTAATAAACACAAAGTTGTATATAAACAATATACTCGCAAAGTTTGTTATAGACATGACTCTCTTGTTGATATTTTACAAAGAGAGTCTAAAAGGGAAAAAGTTCGGGATTAAGGCTCTAGGTTCAACTATAGCTTGTTCCCATGCTAGAAACTTTCTCATGATGGGATTAGTCCATAAATCCCATGATTCCACTCGTTTTAGTGGAAGTTGTTGATCCAAGGGATTATGGCGATGTCACTTAGTGTGGACATCGTCTAAGATTAGGGTTTTCAAAATAATTTCACAAAGATGAATTGTTTTGAAATGAAGGAACATATTTGAAATGCTCACTTAGACTATACATGCATACACATAATATATATATAGTAGTCACATAAGGGTTGTAGTGACGAGGTCTTTTGGTTGAGAACGACAAACAACCGACTTTGTTTGAGTATCCATGTTTTTTGATATAATAGGGGATCCTAAGAGAGTTTCATTCTCTGATAGTGGGGTAAAATTGCTGCCATAAATTAGGGAATATTTACTCAATTGGGAATTTACCCTAACCTCCACAATGTATGCGTTATATCGAATGACTCATCGTCAAAGGGTGGGTCAATTCTGGGCATTCTAGTTTTTTCTTTCGCAACATCACTTGGTTTATAACAAGTTGTCATTCCTCATTGACAATCTTTTCACGTAGGTGTAGAAGTACCGATCCTGGTCGTGTACTTCTTTACAAATAAGAAGAGGGTAATATACCCTTTTCACATAAAGGCTTTAAATAGGATACAACATATGTGTCTTTTATGCGTCGTACCTTTCAAGACAAGCCTATTAAGTTGAAAGCGTGATACAAATATTTCAAAAGCAAGTTTATGTTTTCGAGTTAAACATTTAATTCCCAACAGAGTCTCCAAAAAGCTGTAACCTCTGGAAAAACCCTTAAGTTTCGGTTCCGTGGAAAAGCTTGAGGTCCAAGAATTTCAACATCGGTTTACGTGTCAGGAATTTTATTTTAAAATAAAACATTATTTTTAAAAGATGTCACTAATTCCTGATAAATTTTGAAATCAATTAAAATAATTAATTTCGGGGTTCAATTTTATATAATTCAAGGATTTACGGTAATCAATCACAATTTTATTTTTAGAAATCCGTTGGTTTAAATTAATTAAAAATAATTAATTTAAAAGATTATTTAGTTTGAAACAGAGTCGCCAATTGATTTTTGAAAATCAATAAAAGTTGACATACGTGTACAAACATAATGACTAGAGTTTTCTTTTAGTTCGTAGTTTGGTGATACTCGAGAAAGGATTTTTGTGCTATATCTTCCGTACTCATTTTAAAAACATTCTCTACTTATACAGTTGACTTTTGAAAATCAGTTGTATAACGTTTTATTTTACCGATTATTCTTTCGGTCCTAATCAGGCTTTTAGGTTTAGCGTTAAACATCAATATTTAAATGCTGATACATGTTGCTGATGACTTTGATTAGGGAGGAAATACCTGAAAAATATAAGTTATTTTTAAGGATGTTAGGGTTTAGAAATAAACGTTAAACAAAGCCTTGGTCAAAATATTTATTTGTGAAACATCCCAAAAATATTTTGAAATCATTTTCCGATCCCTCGGAATTTTTAGAAAACAGATTTGGGTCATAAAATTACAAAAATAATTTTGGGTTTTGAAAATAGAACCAAACAGGCCTTATGATCAAAGTCCTAAGCTTGAGGTTCATATTTATTGGCCGGGGTCTAGAGACCCTCGGTTTGGGTGCTAAGGACATTCGGTCCTTGGATGAGTTTAACGGTCTAGGTGTACAAACCTATTAGTCATGGGTTAGCCCTGGGCTAGATTTCTCGGTCGAGGTGTATAAACCTCTCGATCCTAAGTCTAAGAGTCTCAGTCCTAGGGTTAGAACTCTCGGTCCTAGGGTTTAGAAGTTTCGGTCCCATGGTTAATGCTCTTGGTCCTAAGTCTAGGAGGCTCAGTCCTGAATTTTGGGAGTCTTAGTTCCAATGTTAGAACTCTCGGTCGTAGGTCTAGGAGGCTCGGTCCTAGGGTTAGAACTTTTGGTCCTAGGGTTTGGGAGTCTCAGTCCCAATGTTAAAACTCTTGGTCCTAGGGTTTGGGAGTCTTAGTCCCAATGTTAGAGTTATCGGTCTTAGGTCTAGGAGGCTTGATCCTAAGGTTAGAACTACCGGTCCTAGGGTTTTGGAGTCTTAGTCCTAATGATAGAACTCTCGGTCCTAGATTTAGGAGGCCCAGTCCTAGGGTTAAAACTCTCGGTTCTGGGTTTTAGAAGTCTCGGTCCCATTGTTAGAACACTCGGTCATATGTCTCGATCCTAACTCAAGAACATCGGTCTTAAGTCTTGGTCCTAACTCAAAAAGATCGGTCATTAGTCTCGGTTCGGATCTCTCGGTCCTAGGCTAACAAGCCTCGGTCCTCAAGAACATAAAGATCCAATTTTTAAATTTATTTTAGCTTTGATTCTTTGATCTAAGAGATTTGATAGCTTCACAAAGCTCTCATGAACATGTTGATCATACCTCAAGGTATCAATCGACTTGGATGATGGTCAATTTGTTTAAAACAGTTTATGATAAAAAAATGAGTTTTTAATTTTAAGGCTATTTTGAAGTATAATGAGTTATCTAATAGCTTCTATATACTACATATACTTGATTGGTACTAAAACAAGAACACTCCCTGTTCGTTTTGACTAAATCAAGAACTCAAAATTTTTATTTATTTTTGAAAATTTTGATATTGATCAAACATGATCGGGATGGATCAAACATGATCAAAGTTGTTGTCCAACATCATTACAATAATGTTGCGAAGCTTTTTGGACGGTGATTCAACATAATTAACCCAAGAACATCAAACTTATTTTTTTGATTTTAAAAATTCAAATTTGGGTTTTTGTTATTTAGAATGATTGATCGATTCTATCTTATCGAGATAGTTTCTAAATTATCCAAGGATGAATTTTTAACCATAAGACACCATAACCAACAACCTTATGCAATTTAAAATATACAAATTTTAAATTCAAAATGTAAATATGAATTAGATGGTGATTGAAACCTTACCAAGGATTGGAGAACACTCCTTGATCCTTAGAGAATCTTTCTGGATGCATAGATCCGAGCTTTCGGACTTCAAATAGAAAATTTAAAAAATCCGAAAAGCTTGAAGCTTTAATGAATTTTTTTAATTTTCTTCGATTTGAAGGGTGTATGTTGGTTGGTTGTCTTCGGAATGATCCATGGGAGCTATTTATAACATCCAAAGGTCAGTTGGAGGCGTCTAGTGGGCTGAATCAGCCAAAACCATTAATGGCGTTTTGGTTGTTCTTCAGTCAACTGGCCGAACAGGTTGTGACGAGGCCTATTCTTGTAGGAAGAATGATCACCATGTAGGGTGATCATTTTGGGTTTTAAATCAGTCAATTTGGTGGACTAATGACTGAGTTCAAAAAAGGGAAGATCAACACGGTTCTTCATGCTTATCTAGACGGTGGTCGCGATGAAGAAGAAGACTGAAGCCAAAATCAACATCATCGAGGTCTTTCCTAGCGTTGTTGTATGTATCTTTCTTTGGTGGTTATCCTAACCAGGATAATTTTTATGAATCATATTTTTACAGAACTTTTCTATGGGGGATTACTATCATGTGTTGTCAATGTTTATCACTGGAGTTAACAAACTTTCCGCAAAGATCACTCACAAGTGAGGTTGAGAATGATCATGTATAAACGATCGCAATGCTATCAACATATAGACTTTCAGGTATCGTGACTTGGGATCGGAACATTTATTGGAATACCTATCGGAAGGTAGAATTTTGTATAAAAAATCTTTTGAACCCATTTTTTCTATAGGTTTCAAAACCACATCCTAGATCCCAACATTTGTTTAGTTTTGGTGCAATCAGATTTACTGTAATAATCAATTAATATAAATTTGAAAAAATCCACATCAAATTTGAATTTTATAAGAATTTGTGAAAATAGTTTTTAAAATCAAATTGAACAGTTTATAACTAAATTGAATGATAATTATTCATTAAAATTAAAAAATATCAAATCAACTTCATTAAACTAAAATTATTTTTAAAAAGTTTGAAACTAGGTTTAAATCTAAACAAAGATAAACCTTTACATTAAACATTCAATTCAAATCATTAACAACAAATATTATATCAATAATCTTAACTCAATATTATTATTTCAAACTTAAATTAAAAAATTAATATAAAAATTAAACACATTGACAATTTCATACAACAATCTCAGCTCTCACATAAGTCCCAACAAATTATTATCTATCTAACACTTCTCCGTTCATTGACATTTCTGTTTACAAAGGTTGTTGGTAGTTTTCTTGCATCGAGATGGAGTTAATATTCAGTGTATTTTAGTACACGATTTCATCCAGGTCGAATGAATGAAGTGGGCTTTGATCGAGTGGTTTGACAATCCATTCTTCTATATGCGAAAGTGAGAATCCTCTCGTGCGCCAGCCCGCCTTTCAATTCATTCTTCATCCGCACGTCTACTCTCACAAATCCGCACGTCTACTCTCACAAAACGGAAGTCGTCATCATGCTTACCGAAATTTCGCCTTTTGGAACCTCATCTTATCTTACTAAGGTGGATGTTCCCAAGGCACACATTGGCATGAGATTGACTAACGTAACAAAAGATTAATAAAAGAATAAAATTGTTAGAATAGACTTTTATAGGAAAAATTAATTTACAGCAAAGAAATTGTAGTTATTGTACCTTTACAATGACACAGTTGTTCAGGCCAAGCAAGTGAGTCTTCAAGTACTGATTTGTTTATTGGAGCTGGAGGACTGAAGTTATTGATGGCGGTTCGGTTAGGGACCCATCACTATTTGTAGGTCACGGTCACGGTAAAAGTAAAAAAAATTAGTCAGCAGCCGTTTATTAGGCAACAGAATGTTAAGAAGAGAAGAAGTTCCAGTTTATCACCTTTTCATCTCCTGTTATGTGCGAAGCTACACATTGCAGTAGAGCAAGTATATCACAGATACGATCAGATGGAAATGGAGTGAGATGTCACCAAATTTTCCTAAAAAATTAATTGATTTTGTTGTAAGAAATCTCAATCAAAAACTTATCAAAAGAGGAAGAAGAAGAACGGAGAACATAATTACCTGCAACAACACACCAAATCCAAATCTCATTTGAAGACGCATCAAGCTCTTTATCCTATATACTCCATCATAGACATAAACTGTAACAATTCTACTTACATTCCATTTGAATCGTACGACTTCGATTTTCCCAGCGTATTGAAAATTTCTTTGAATCTCCATCTCCGATCACTTTGATAATCACATCACCAGAACTTCTGATACTTCTCGCAACAAGAGATTCAAGAAGAATACTAGATTTGAAAAGAATTGATAAGCGGCGACCAAATCGAAAACCTAGATTCAAGAAAAATTATGATTTCTTACAAACCCCAGTTCACGTTTTATACAATTTATTAGTCCATATATACAAAATACATTTCAGTCCGCGGATGATTTTATAAATATTTATAATTCTTATCAATATTTTCCCTTTTCTCTATTAATTTGCTCTTAATTTTGTATATCTCACTTTTTTTAAATTAATTTTTTTATCTATATCATCAAGATTTCACTGAAAAATACTTAAAATTAAAAATGGATTTATTTTATTTTTTTATAAAATTATTTGTTAGGTTACATTATTAAAATTAGTTTTTAGACATATTAAAGTGTGATTTTTTATTTTATTTTATTAAATTGTTTTTTTTATGATGATTCATATATAATTTAAGAACATTTTGATATATATATTTTTAAATAATCCACGCTTTAGTTTCCATTACTATGCTATGAGTTTTCAAAATAAATTTTATTTTTTGTAAATTTATTTATTTTCTTTAGTCATGGTCCTATCATAAAAATATACAAATATGTCACTTTGTGTAATATAGAAGAACCGGTCTATTACTTCAAGGGTGATTTTGTATTTTATTATTTTTTTAACTTTAATTTGAAATAAAGTCAAATATATTAAAATTAATATTTAATTTTGTTTTATTAACAGTCACATTTTTACTGCATTTTCAGTTACAAAATAAAATAATTATAAAATATTTTGTATTTAAATCTTTAATATTTATGGATCTATAGTAAAAGCACTTTTCTATTAAAAAATAAAATTAAAAATTAAAAAAGCACTTTAATATCCTAAATAAATAAAATACAGTAAAAGCACTCTAATTTAAAAAGAAAAATATTACTAATACCAATCTTTTTAACCACCATTCATATCCTAAATTAATTAGTCAGATTTAATACATCCAAGTGTTATCATCATTTTTCTTTTAAGATATTCAATATCTGATTTCAGTTTGATTTAAATTGTTAATTATTAATATTAGAATAAATTGATTTTGTTAATATAAGAATAAAGTGAATATGATATCACTCCTTGTCATCAGATTTGTTAAGATTTGGTTTTAATTGATAAGTTCATCTAGGATAAATTATAACATAAATTATTGATAATGTTTATCTTTTTTCCTTTTCAAATTTTGCAGTATAAAGTTCTCTTTATATATAATAGTTGTTCATTTTATTATTGCAGATATTTGAAGTCTAACATGATAAAATTATAAAATTGTTATAGTAATTTTATTAAAATTTTAATTATTATAACTGTCATATTATTTAATATCTAAATTTTTATTTAGTTATTTTGATGTTGTGTTGATTGTTCCTATTGCTCCAACTCTCTCTAAATGTTATCTTGGTTGAACTCAAGTTTGTATTTCAATCAAAGGTTTTTCATTTTTATGTGATCTAGCATTTTAAAGATTCTTAGTTAGTGATAGTACCTTGTAAACTATATTGGGGGATTGTTGAACCTTCATAAATCTTACTATATTTCTTTTATAGCAATCAATCTAATCTTGTTGAGGAGAAAGACAAATACTAATTTTTTCACTATCAAATAATCACTTATTAACAAATTCCACGAACTTTTTTTAATATACTTAACTTTATTATTCCTGTGAGGATTTTAGTGATAAGTTCTATAAGAATTTAACGATTCTATTTGGTGAAATGGCAGGCCAAATTATATTTTGAGAATATAATATTATATTTATTTAAACTCCATTTATTTTTAATAATTAATTTAATTGTGATTAATATAAAATATAATTGTAGAAGATGGTATATAAATTCTTAAAATAATCTATCATTTTCAAAATAAAAATATTTTTTAAATATTAATATATATACATATATTATATTAACTATTAAATTTAATAATATTTATATTTTTTGTAATACTTTTAATATTGTTTTTTTAATATTTTAATAAAATATTAGTTCAAATAAATTATATTTAAATAATATTAAAAATATTCAATCGAATGTTTAATTTGATACTTGAAATTTTTATAAATAAGTTTTATATTATTTTTAAATTTAAGTTTGTTAGGTATATCTAATAAATAGTAGACAAAAACAAATTAAATATATAATTATATGATTATTCCAAATAATATAAAATTAAATATTTCAAATATAAGATATTCAAAAATAGGGAGATCTGAATATACAAGGCCAACTATTTCAAATAAAAAAAATGCCAACTATTTCAAATAAAAAAAGTACATTAAAAGCCATTTAATAATTGAATTTTGCATTAGAATGAACTAAAAATTATATTTAGCTGGTAGAAGTTATGGTAAAATGATTCAATATTAATTCTTACTTATAATTTGTTAGATAGTTAGTTCGGGCTATTCATAAAAACCCGCACTTACTAAAAGGACTTACTAAAAGGAGTTTGTCAAGAAAAAACTGTTTTGTTAATTTGTTATAACCATTAGTAATTAGTTAGGAATTATGTTAATTAATACTAATATAAAAGCTAAGGTATAATTTGTACATATATTTTATTGAGAGACTTATTTAGACTAGGTGAATTTTTTTACTTGTAATGAATTGTTATGGATTTGTGACACTATTTATACATAATAAGATATCATAAATCTCCAATGGTTTTTTTTTCTCATTCTTGTGTTCATAACTTTCTCTTTAATTTTCTCTATAATCTCTTTTGATTATCTCATTAACACCATTTTTTGACCTTGATTCTTGTTAAGTTCCACATGATATTAGAGCCAGATTAATCTACTACGACTGCTAAAAAAAAATCAAGATGTTGAATATCGGCGAATTGTCAAGCAAGTCTAACCCGAACCCTACTCAAAATGCTAATCCAACGATCAACACTTCTCAGCCTCAACCGATTCATCTAGCAAGAGGAAATACTAAAATGATCCTTTGGTCATTCATCCAACAGATCATGCAGGGCTAACTCTAACTACTGTTGTTATCACTTGAGAGACCTATTACGGACGATGTCTTAGCGTCCAACTTGCCTTATCAGCTAAGATAAAAATCGGATTTATATATGGATCGTTCCCAAGGCCTACAGATCTAGAAGATAGAAGGAAGTGGGGAATTATCGACTCTATGGTTCGTTCCTAGATGATGAATACGATCGATGTGAGGCTTCAAAGAAGGTTTTTGTCAACTTAAACAAGTCGCAATCTCTGGCTGGAAATTAAATCAATATACGAAGGAAACAACGGTCCAAGAAAGTATTATCTCCAAAAGGATATTGTCATACTACATCAAGGATCAAATGACCTAGAAGAATACTACTATAAGGTTAGACGCGTGTGGGATGAAATGCTTAGTTTGAAACCACTTAGAAGATGTAGGTGTAAAAGAACTAAGATAAATTGGGATGGATGTTTTCTGGAACTTGAAATGATTCAAGATGACGAAGAGAATAAGTTACTCCATTTTCTGATGGGACTTAATGATTAGTATGAATATGTGAAGGATCAAATACTGATGCAAGAACCATGGCCTACTATTTACAAGGCTTTTACAATGTTGCAGAATGTGGAAAAGAAAAGTTATATAAGAAATGTCAATCAAGACAACTTAGTATATGCAAGAGAACGAAGAAGCAATTCGGACAAGTCTAAGTTCAAGAATCTTCTATGTTTTCATTGCAGAGGTGGGGCCATTTGAAGGAAAATTGTTTTAAGATGGTTGGTTATCATGCTTCAGAGAAGGATTAGTATGGAGATGCAAGTTTTGAAGAATACATAATGTACAAAAAATTTCTGAAAAACATGAGAGATGTCAAAGTTAAAGGAGCATCCAGAGCATTCTCAAGTGACACAACTATGGGTAAGTGTTCTAAACTTATATCTCATTCATATACATTTTTTTGAGTTTAACATGAGCAAGAAAAACTTAGTTAAAGATAAAATTGAATGATTAATAGACTCGGGTGCATCATGTCATGTATGCAATAACAAGAATCTAATGAAAGACATTAGGAAATTAGAGAGTTCTAGACTTATGTATTTAGCTGATGGGTCATTTAAATCAATTTCAAAAGTATGAACAATTATTATTTCAAATGAGTTAATACTTAGTGAAGTTCTATTTGTTTCATATTTTAAATATAATCTGATATCAACAACTAAGTGTATTGATGATAACAAGAAAATTTGTATTTTCTCAAAAACAATGTGCATCTTGAAGGATCATAAACTTGCATCAAATGTTGAGATTGGAAAGGATAGGGAACCTGCATTTCAATTCTAGTGACACGATTACAAATAATGTTTCTGATATTTGTTTTCTTAGTTCTAAAGACAATATATTTGATAGTACTTATTTCAATCAAACATTTAATAATTCAGTAACAGATTCTGAAGTTCTTCATAAAAGATTTGTCCATCCTTTCGATCGAGTTATTAAATCCATTTACCTGAATACCTTGAAAAAAATAAACATTGTTCTTCATGCTCATTATCTAAGTCAATTAGATTACCTTTTAATGATAGTGTTACTAAGACTGATAAAATCTTTGAATTGATTCATGTTGATTTTTAGGTGCCCTATCGAGAGGAGTCAATTTTAAACTGTTCTTACATGATTACCATTATTGATGGTTTTACTTGGATTTATCTTATTCCTCGTAAGACACTTGTATTTGAAAAACTGCAATAATTTTTCATACTTAGTAAAAATCAATATGAAACAAATGTAAAAATAATTAGGACTGATAATGGAACATAATTTATTAATGATAGGTATTCCAATCATTTTAAACATCTAGGTATAATTCATCAAACAACATGTTCATACACCCCACAATAAAATGGTGTTGTAGAAAGAAAACATAAGCATCTTGTTCAAGTAGCGAGGTCTATCATGAATGATTCTCAATTCTTTTTAAAATTTTGGACACATTCATTACTCACTTCAACTTTTTTGATTAATCGAACACCAATGAAGAAAATTGATTGGAAAACTCAAATTTATATTCTTAATAAAATAATTTTTTATTATAGTTATTTAATGTATTTGGATGTTTATGTTATACAACTAATGTATTGCCATAAATCAAAGTTTACACATAGAAGAAAAAAATGTGTTTTATAGGATATTTCATGAATCAAAAGGGGTATAATGTGTATGAACTAGAGACTGGAAATATATCAATTTCTAGCAATGTTATATTTCATGAGGAAATATTTCCATTTATGAAAGATGAAGTTTTATGAGATTATTTTAAAATGAAATTAAAAGATGTTCCAACTTTATTTAATGATGAAATGGAATATATAAGTGTGGAAGAGTTTAAACAAAATGATTTATCTCAACCATCCTGATTTTTTTTCCTGAACCTGCATCTCATATTTAAAACCCTATGTCACAACAAAATGACACTGAAAATATTTGAAGGAGAAGTTCTAGAATTTCACATACACCAACATGGATGAAAGATTTTACAAACCATGCAAAACACAGTTCATAGAAGGAAAAAAGATTTTATGCCTTCAACTTTTCCTTTTACAACTGTTTGTAATAATTTAAACTATACATAATTCTTTTTAGGAAATATTGATCAATCATATGATCCAATTTCATACAAACAAGCTGCAATGAATTCAGATTGGGTTGAAGCAATGAATTCAAAACTTAATGTTTTAAACAAAAACAAGACATGGACTTTTACACAACTACTAAAAGGTAAAAAAAGCTATAAGATGTAGATGGATTTATAAAACAAAATTTAATTCTGATGGTAATATAAATAAGTGTAAAGCACGTTTAGTGGCAAAATGATACAATCAGATTGATGGTGTAGATTTTCACCAAAATTTTGCTCCACTATTAGATTATTATTAACCTTGACAACTGCAAGTAAATGGAATTTACATCAGATTGATGTAAATAATGTTTTTTTGCATGGTTGTCTTGATGAAGATGTGTACATGTCAATACATGAAGGTTTGAATTGTAAATATTCAAACCAAGTATGTAAACTCAATAAGAGTTTATATGGATTGAAACAGTCTTCAAGACAATGGCACTTTAAAATTTCAAAAAGTCTTTTAGATATTGGTTTTGTACAATCACAAAATTATCATTGCCTATTAATTAAAAGAATAGGAGAACAAGTCACTTGTTTATTACTATATGTTGATGATATTTTGTTGGTAGGTAACTCCTTACAATATATTGAATACGTTAAAAGTATTGTTGATTTTAAATATTCTATTAAGGATCTTGGCAATGCTAAGTATTTTTTAGGATTAGTAATCGTACATAATGTGGATTGTATATATGTGAATCAAAGAAAATACATTCTGGATCTTATTTCTGATCTAGGTTTGATTACTTCCAAACTAGCTAAATTAGCTGCAACTCTTATGACAAAAGGTGTGAAACTTGTTAATGATCTCATTACGGTGATGTTAATCAATATAAAAGACTTGTTGGTCGGCTGTTATATTTAAACTTTACAAGACCCTGACATTGCTTATTGTGTTCAACAATTAAGTTAATTCATTAATAAACGATTTAAATCCCATTTTGAGGCTGCCATACAAGGTGTTAAATATCTTAAAGGGACTCCATATTTGGGATTATTTTACTCATCAAATACAAGTTTTAAATTATCTACATATTCAGATAGTGATTAGGGATCTTGTTTAGATTCCAGAAAATCATTAACAAGGTATTGTATATTTTTTGAAAATTCTCTTGTTGCTTGGCAGCGACAATTTGTGAACTACAATGGCTAACATATTTGCTTAATAATCTTCAAATTAAAGTTGATTTGCCAATTACACTTTATTGTGACAACAAGGAGACTATACACATTAAAGAAAATTTGGTATTACATTAATGAACAAAACATATTAATATTGATTGTCACGTGGTAAGAAACAAATACAAGTCTGGTTTTATTTCACTAATACATGTATCATCTAGTATGCATAATGCAGATATCTTTACTAAATCATTTGAAACAAATCAATTTTTAAATCTTCAACACAAGCTACAAGTACAAAATTTTCATCTGGTATAATTGTAGAAGATGGTATAAAAATTCTAAAAATAATCTATCATTTTAAAAATAAAATATTTTTCAATATTAATATATATACATATATTATATTAACTATTAAATTTTACAATATTTATATTTTTTGTAATACTTTTAATATTGATTTTTTAATTTTTTAATATAATATTAGTTCAAATAAATTATATTTAAATAATATTAAAAATATTTAATCGAATGTTTAGTTTGATACTTAAAATTTTTATAAATAAGTTTAATTTTATTTTTAAATTTAAGTTTGTTCGATATATCTAATAAACGTAGACAAAATAAATTAATATATAATTATATGATTATTCCAGATTATATAAAATTAAATATTTCAAACTTAAGATATTTCAAAATTAGGGAGATCTGAAAATACAAAGCTAACTATTTCAAATAGAAAAAATATATTTGAAGCTAGTTAATAATTGAATTTTGAATTAGATTTTTATATTTAACTTGTAGAAGTTAGGTCAAAATGATTCATTAATGCTTAGCTATAAAATTGTTAGATAATTAAACTGTTTTGTTAATTTGTTATAATCATTAGTCATTAGTTATCCATTCTTATGTTAATTAATACTAATATAAACTTGAGGTATAATTTGTACCTATATTTTGTTGAGAGACTTATTTAGATTATTAGATGAGAGTTTTTTTTTTTACTTGTAATAGATTGTGACGCTATGTATACATAATAAATATCACAAATCCTCCGTGGACTTTTTTTTCTCTATTCTTGTGTTTATTATTTTCTCTTTAATTTTCTCTTTAATTTTCTCCATAATTGTTTCTAATTATCTTATCAGTGCCATTTCTTTTGTGTTTATTGTTTTCTCTTTAATTTTCTCCATAATTGTTTTTGATTATCTTATATTCACCATTTCTTGATCTTGATTCATGTTAAGTTCTAAATAGCTAATAATATCATTTACCATGTATTCATAAATTCGCTACAAAAATCTATAAACACAATTACTTTTTTTTCTTATCACAATGTACTTTTTTAACTTTCAACATTGTATTGATATTGTAAACACTTAATAAAATTAGTAAGCTCCGATTCAAATAAACACAATTTTAATAGTTATATAACTAACCACTTTCTTAAATTATAAATTGAAAAAATATATAATAGCATTTGTTTTTGAACATGTCATGATTTTATTCTATAATTGGAGTGGGTCACATTTCTCTTTTTAAACTTGGATTTGAATTTATGTTTGTCTGAATTTTTTAGTTAAAATTATAAATTATATAAAGTTGGGAATACCCAACTTTGAGTTTGTAATTAGTTGTTAGTATGTCTAATAATTTTATGGTCAAATTGTTTACTATGTAACAATTTAAAGATTATTTTGATAATTTGTTAATAATATACCAAATGATAGGTGTCATCCTAGGAGCCATCACTTTTTTATTAGAGTGAGATATTAAGGGAGAACGAGAAGAATCAGAAGACATTGAGTCAAAATCTTTCTCTCTCTATTATGGTATTAGAGCGAGATATTAAGGGAGAACGAGAAGAATCAGAAGACATTGAGTCAAAATCTTTCTCTTTGTACCGATTCTTCTTCGCTTTCTTTGAATTCTTTGTCTTCTTTAACAAGTATTTCGAGTGAAAAAGAGATTCAATAAACGATCTAAATGGTCGGAAAGAAAAAACCTGACAAAGATATAATGACTATTCACAAATCAGTTAATCCATCAACAATCTTTATGAACTTAAACTACAAATATTAGAGGAGTGGAATATGATTACCTCTTGAAGCAAAATTGAAAATGGATCCTATATTGCTCCAATTAAACTAGAATAGTTTGTCATATTATTTAATATCTAAAATTTTTATTGAATTGTTTTGATTGTTCCTATTGCTCCAACTCAATCTCTAAATGACATCTTGGTTGACCTCTAAAGAAATACAAAGATCTTTCATCTCTATGTGGTTGAGCAATTTAAAGATCCTTAGTTAGTGATAGTAGCTTGGAAACGACATTAGAGATGGTTGAACCTTCATAAATCGATCTTATTCTCCTCAAACTTACAACCTATGACGATGATGAAAATTGAAATGGGAGGGATCAATTTACTTACTATACAGTTTACATATTTTTTTTTTATAAATTATGAGTTCAATCAATCTAATCAGTTGAAGAGAAAGAAAAATATTCATTTTCTCACTATTAAATAATCACTTATTAACAAATTACCCATGAACCTTTTTAATGCGCTTATAAGTATTTTAGTGATAGATTTGTATAAGAATTTGAATAATTCTATTTAGTCAAATGACCGGCAAAATTATATTTTAAAAATATAATATTATATCTATTTAAATTAAATTTATTTTTAATAATTAATTTAATTGTGATTGATATAAAATATAATTGTTGAGAATGGTATAAAAATTCTAAAAATAATATATTATTTTTAAAATAAAGATATTTTTTAAATACTAATATATATATATATATATATTATATTAACTATTAAATTTTATAATATTTATATTTTTGTAATACTTTTAATATTGTTTTTTTTAATATTTTAATATAATATTAGTTCAAATAAATTATATTTAAATAATATTAAAAATATTTAATAAAATGTTTAATTTGACTTGAAATTTTTATAAATAAATTTTATATTATTTTTAATTTTAAGTTTGTTAGGTATATCTAATAAACGTAGACAAAAGAAAATAATTTAAATATATAATTATATGATTATTCCAAATTATATAAAATTAAATATTTCAAATCTAAGATATTCAAAATTAGGGAGATCTGAAAATACAAAGCCAACTAACTCAAATAGAAAAAAAAATACATTTGAAGCTATTTAATAATTGAATTTTACATTAGAATGAACTAAAAATTATATTTAACTAATGATGTCATTTACCATGCATTCATAAATTCGCTACAAAAACTATACACAATTCATTTTTGTTCTCATGGCAATGTACTTTTTTTTTTAACATTATGTATTTTCATTCATATTGTAAACATTTATTAAAATAAATAACCTCCTATTCAAATAAACGCAATTTTAAATAGTTATATAACTAACCACTTTTGAATTATAAATTGGAAAAATATTAGTAGCATTTGTTTTTGAACCTGTCATGATTTTTTCTATAATTTGAGTGGGTCACATTTCTCTTTTTTTTTATTTGGATTTGAGGTTGTGTTTATTAGAATTATCTTTAGTTAAAATTATAAATTATAGAAAGTTAGAAATGCCTAACTATATTGAGTTTGTAATTAGTTATTAATATGTATAATAATTTTATGGTCAAATTGTTTACTATGTAAGAATTTAAGAATTATTTTGATCATTTGTTAATAATATAACAAATGGTAGGTGTCATCCTAGGAGTCATCAGTTTTTTGTCAATCAATTTCTCAACTCTCTAAATCTAACTTTATCTTCTTTTAGTTTTCTTATCTTTTAGATTTCTTATGGTATTAGAGTGGGATCTTCAAGGAGAACGAGAAGAATCAGAAGATATCGAGTCTAAATCTTCTTCTTTAGGTATTGATTCCTCTTCGCTTTCTTTGAATTCTTTGTCTTCTTTAACAAGTATTTCGAGTGAAAAAGAGTTTCATTAAACTATCTAAATGGTCAGAAAGAAAGTGTGACAAAGATATATTGACTATTCACATATCAAATAATCCATCAAGAATCTTCAACAATTTGAACTACAAATGCTAGAGTAGTGGAATCCGATTGGAGAAGCAAAATCAAAATTAAGGCTTATTGATGGATCCTATATTGCTCCAACTAAGCTGGAATAGTTTGTTAAGTGGACGAAGGTTGGCTACTTGGTCCGCTCATGAATTAATACATTAAAAGAAGAAAGTGTATGTATTACTCTTCTACTACAAATGCATTAAATCTTTGAAAATATATCCAAGAAAGATATAAAGAAAATAATGGTCTTCAAGCTTTTCAAATTCAAAAGGGGATTTAATAATTTACGTCATGAAATTTTAATATAGAGAAGTGTTTCTCTAAAATCAAGAAATTGCGGGATGAACTCTTAGTTTTGGAAGCATTTCCATCTTGTGATTGTGAACCAAGAAGTATTTGATGTTGTAAAATGAAAAAAATGGTCGTCAAGAACCATTAACATTGAACAAGCTGACACGATTCTTGATGTGTCTGAATGAATACTATGACAATGCAAGACAATAAGTCATTATGGATCTAAAACCAAACATTAATATATGATATATTACTAAATATTTAGAGATAAAGAGAAGTTCAATCATTAATGATGGATCAAAACGAGAATTTCTCTCTTGAAGGATAATATGAAAGAACAAAAAGGACAAATAATTGGAAAATTCCTAAGGTTGGGACTCTCGGTCCTAGGTCTAGGAGACTTTGTCCTAGGTTAGACCTCTCGGTCCTAAGTGGAAATCCTCGGTCGAATCTCTCGGTCCTAAAACTCTGTCCTAACTCAAGAACATCGGTCCTTATTCTCGGTCTTAGTTCAATTTTTTTGGTCTTCGGTCCTATAGGACTCGGTCCAAGAATATCAAAACAGTTTTTGTAGCTCTAATTCTTTGATCCAAGAGTTTGGGTATCTTCACAAAGCTCTTAGGAACAGATTTATCATCGTCTCAAGGTATCAATCGACATATATGATGATCAATTTGTTCAAAATAGTTTTTAATAAAAAATCGAGTTTTTGATTTAAAGGTTGTTCTGAGGTGATTGGAGATGTGTAATAGCTTCCATACATCACATATACTTGATTGGTATCAAAACAAGAACACTGGATGTTCGTTTTAACCAATTCAAAAACATCAAAAATTTCATTTATTTGAAAATTTTGATTTTGATCAAACATGATTGGGATGGATCAAACACGATCCAAATAGTTTCCTAACATCATTACAATCATGTTGAGAAATTTTCTGTACTATGATTCGATCGAATTAACCCAAGGACATCAAACCCATTTTTTTTATTTTGAAAACTAAAATTTAGGTTTTTGTTATTCAGATCGATTTATCGATTCTATCATATCTAGATAGTTTATAAATGATCCTGGAATAAATATTCAATCATCAATTCACATATACAACAAGCCTACAAGCTACTGAAATTTGAAATATAAAATTCTAAATTCAAACCATGAATATGAATTTAAGGATAATTGAAATATTACTAAGGATTGGAGAACATTCATAGATTTTTATAAAAGCTTTCTAGATGCACAGATCTGAGCTTCCAAGTCTTAAACGAAAATTTCAAAAATTTGAGCTTTAATGGTGGATTTTGATTTTTCTTGATTTGAGGCTTCTATGTTGGTTGGTTGTCTCCAGAATGACTTGGGAATGGTATTTATACTACTCCTAAGTTGGTTCACGAAGCCTAGTGGCTTGAATGAGACAAAATCTATTAATGTTATTTTGGTTGTTCTTCCCTCTACTTGCCGGAGTAGGCAATGGGCGTAGGGAGAATGATCACAATCTCAGCGTGATCATTTTGTCTTTTGAATGAGTCTAAACCATTAACCAATGGTTGAGTTCTAAATATCCAAAATCATCACGACTGTTTTATTTTTATCCTCGTAGCGACGCGATGAAGAAGACAACCAAAGTGGAAACGACGTCGTTTCATGTCTATTTGGGCGTTCTGTCTTGATGTCGTTAGCGTCTGGAATTCCGTTAGTGTTCTAGCTAACGGTCTGTCCCTTTATTGGGTGTTACGCGTCTACGCGCTTCCTCGGTTACAACTGGCTGGGTGGCGTGCTCTAGAGCGTTGGATGGAGGTCAAGCACACATCAAATGAATGTAGTTTCTGCTGCACTTGATTCATCTACTTTCGGCTACACTTGATGGTAGATTATATATATATATATTTTTAATTTAAAACCTTAAAAGTTTGTTTGAAATTGATTTTTCTTTCACCTTTTTGGCTTTAAATTTGATCATTTTAAATACATAAAATATTAAAATAAATGTGGCAAATATTTTATCAATTTATTTATTTTTTATTTTTTATTTTTAGGATTTAAATAAATATTATTTTAGGTGAATTGGATACAAAATTCACTCTAAATTATTTATTTTTGTCCTTTAATTTTTATAAAATTATTTTGGGGGTAATATGTGTACAACATTTGTCTCAAATAATTTTATTTTTTATTTTGACTTTAATTTTTAATTAATTTGATTAATTAACACATTAATTTAATAATAATTAATTGATTTTTGTCTATGCAGTAGAATTTTTTAGTATAGCCTACCGAACCACCCAAGTCATATTTATAACCTAAAAAATAATATATGATATATTATTATTTTTGGACATTATTTTTTAGTAATTATAGTCTAACTCATGGAAACTCATAAAAGGAAAAAGAAACTATATAAAAGCAAAGTTAAAAGAAATGCAATAATACTTTGTAAAATAAATAATTTTAAAAATGTATAAATTGACTATTAATACCAATAACAAATCGTCCAAAATAAACATGACTTCGTTATAAAACTAAGAACAAATCTAACCAAAAAAAAATTAATATATCATAAGAAAAATATTGAAAAAATGGGTAACCTCTTGGAAGAAGATGATGAAATCAACTTGAATTAATAAAAAAATATTGTAAGACCCTCATCCCAACATTTATTTAGTTTTGTGCAATCAGATTTACTGTCATAATCAGTTAATATACATTTAAAAAACTTCACACCAAATTTGAATTTTATAAGATTTTGTGAAAATGTTTTTAAAAAAATTAAACTGAACACTTTATAGTCAAATTGAGTGATAATTATCCATTATATTTGAAAAATATCAATCTAACTTCATTAATTACAAATTATTTTTAAAAGGTTTCAAACTATGACTGAATTAAAAAAGATCAACATTTACATTAAACATTTATTCAAATCATTAATAACAAATATTATACCAATAATCTTAACTCAATATTGTTATTTCAAACTTAAACAAAAAAAGTAAGATAAAAATTACACACATTGGCAAGTTCAAACAACAATTTTCGCTCTCACACACAACTTTCAACAAGTTATTATGGATCTAACACTTCTCTGTTCATTGACATTTCCCAATGCACACATTGGCATTATATCAGATTGAATAACCTAACAAAAGATTAATAAAAGAAGAAAATTGTTAAAAGTTTTTTATTGAAAAATTTAATCTACTGCAAAGAAATTGTAGTTATTATAACTTTAAAATTTTTAGAAATATTTTAAGAAGATCCCACTGTTGTGTTGAACCCGAAAATAATGTATAATTTTTGTAAATATCCAAAAAAATATTTTGCTCGGTCACAAGATTTTACAATATTACATATAACAAAGTTTAAACTATGACATCCACACTTAATAGACATCCACACTTAATAGAAAATGCTCTAGGATTTACATCAAGTAACATTTTTTTTTTGTACACTTTGATGTTTATCTTTCATATTAGAGCCATTGTCATGATATTATCCTATTATATCATCAATGTTGAGGTGAAGTTCAATCAAAACATCTTCTAGTCGTTTGAAAAGTCCAAGACCCGACGTGTCTTCAACATTTATAAACCCAAGAAAGAACTCATGCACATTGACAATAATATCATCAATATCCACACATCTTATAACAATAGTCATTTATTCTTGATGACTTATATCTAGGGTACAGTCTAAGATAATGAAAAAATATTTAGCTTTTGAAATCTTTTCAAGGACTTTTTATTTTATCTCTTCTACCAACAAACCTATCAATTTATTTTGAAATTTGTGGCTAAGATAATGATAGTTATTTTTTTATCTACCATTAGTTGAAGGTGTTCTTTCATAGTAGAATCAAATTTCGCAAGAAATTCAATAAGTTGATAAAAAAAAGTCCATTATTTTTCACATAAATCTTCTCACTAGACCCACGAAAAAACAAATTATTTCGTGAAAGATACATTACACTTTCAATTATTCGAGTTAGTATTAACTTTCAACGATTTTTCTCTTTGTTGATTAGTTATTCCCTTTTCTTGTCAATTGTTGTATTTTTTTGTGGACTTTTTTTTCAACTCATTACATCTTAGTACATTAAGGATGTGTTCTGAATTACTATAATGGTCTTTAATCTTAGATAAATGTTGCTCAAATTAATATTTCCATCTTCGGCCAAACTACTTGTCATAGAATTATTCTTAAATAGAATTATTCTTAAATAGTTTGCAATAAAAACAAAAGACCTTATTCAGGTCATTTGAATAAACAAGTCATTTCCTTTCTTGTTTCTCACCACCGAGAAGAATAGAAATGTAAAAATTAAAGGAAAAATATCTCCCACTTATATTATCCTTAGGAAACTTATCTTTTAATATCTTAATAAGACCTCATTGAACTAATATTATCACATTTATAAAGAAAACTCCTCAAAATCCTGGATCATAGTTAACATCAACATTCTTTTCAAATTTAAACATGGGTGTAAAATTTTCATTAACACATCTATCCCCAATATTAACATTCATAATCATGGGTTGTTCAAGTATCTCATCTCCAATCCTATCATGTTCTTCATTATCCACTTCATCCTCAAAATTACTAATAGGTTGTTCTAATACTTTATCTCTTACTCTTACAATATAATTTTTTTCATTTCCATCTTGACTCAAAAATAGATAACTTTGATTTTTTGCATTGAACAATTTAGAAATTGAACCCACTAATGATTTTGTTATTGACTCGTGTCGTTTCTTGATATTTCTTTTACAAGAACCCGACTCATATTTTTGAAACCTTATTCGATCTTTATCATTTATATTCTTCTTCTTCATTTAAACCTAAAATATTTAAACTAATTTATAAATTATAAAGTTAATAATAAATTAATGCATTAAATAAGATTATTTTACTAGATCTAAACTTTAAAAAAGAAAAAAAAATAATTTGTGATAAGTTCGGGTGATATGTTTTTCGTAATTTTAAAGTCTGATTTGATAATATTGGTGATATATGGAAGTGGTAAAAGATTATAAAGATAAACATAAGAATAAGAAAAAGAAAAAAGAAAAAATAAGTGCGTCAATAATATAATTATCTCAAATATGATTTTTTTCAATGTAAAATTGATAGTAGAGAGAAGTTATAAGATACGAAAGATGTGATTTATGGTTAGAAAATTAGAAACTTAGAATAGAAATGGAAAATATAATATAAAATGAGATATAAATGGTTAAAATGAGATAAAATAAAGGTTATATATGTATTGTATAATATATATTTAATATGAAGAGAGGAAAAAAAAGAAAAAAAATAAGATTAATAATGTAATATATAATTAATAATATTATTATATATTGAAAAATTGGGGGCCAAGGTGGGTAGTTATGAAACTGACTCGGTCTTTGCACCAACGATCTGTGTAACACTACTTAAGATCTTCGTGAGATTGAGTAACTAGTTAGTCTTACTTGAATTAACACTCGATGCTTGCTTTAATGGACACAAGAACTCTAGAGAGAGAAAATGAACTTTTACAAATAGTAGTATTATATTACTTGAATACTTAATAATTACAAAGTAATACCTTTAAAATATTTTAGGACTTATTCAAATTACCACATTAATAACACAATAACAAACTATCATATTAATGACACACTAACCAACTACCATATTAATGACACAATAATAAACTACCACATTAATGACACACTAATCTAGGGCATGCATTCACATTATCCTAAGCCACCATCCTTACAATGTTTCTAGAATATTCATTGGATTGAGCCTACTTAGACAATTAAGCCTCCTTTTGGGCTAGAAAGATTAGGGCGCGTGACATTCTCCCCTACTCATTTCGGCGACATCCTCGCCGCGCCCTCCTTGTATGTTTGGATGATGTCTTTGAAGTTTCATAACACTAATTTGTGTTTCCAACTAGACTCGCCTTCTGGTAATCCCTTCCACTTCAAAAAATATTTGGCATAACTTGGATGGGAATCCCTTCTCGGTATGACTCGATGTGCTAATATCTATTCAACTTCTTTCTTGGGTACAATTGTGATAGGATCGGTGAAACCAATAGAGACGGGGGTCTAACTATTGTTAACAACTTCGGATAAACGGATTGATAGAAATCCTGTTAGGGATTAATATCAATTTCTATTCTTCGCAAACCTTCACAAACTCTTGAAACGATTCAAGTGCGGAACTGTTTATTTAGATTTGAAGCTTTGAACCAATGAATGATGAAAGACAAAAGGTAAAGAACACAACAAGTTGTTTATGGATGTTCGGAGCAAACTCTCCTACGTCACTCCTTCTTCCAACAACCGGAAGGATTTCACTATATACTTCTTTGAATCAAATACAGTTTACTAATCTAGTTAAACACTCTATTGAACAGAACACCCTCTGTTAAACTTACAATATTATCAATAATATCTATCAGCTAGAGAGTGTTTTTGATTCTCTCTTGAACTTGGAAAATGATGTACAATCAGTAAAAAGAATTCATTTCGATAACCGGTAAGCAAGCACGCAAGCAAGTCATTCGTCTGTTGTCCTTGAACATCTATATGTAGTAGAAGGACACCAACGGTCGAATCTTCTGCACGGACACGTGGCAAGCGCCCATAGGATGGTCTTCTAAAGGACAAGAGTACAACAGACTCTGTGCTCATGGAACGTGGCCGTACTGAATGGTAGTACGTCGGATATCCTTCTGGAACTGTCCTGTACTAAACAAGTAGTGGGAAGAATATTAGTGTATGTGGCGTTCATTCATTTGATGCAAATAGTTGGCGTACTAGACTACAAGAAAGAGTAGAGCAGGAGTAGCGTACAGCTAATTGATCATGGGTAGACGTATGCTAACTTCAAACAACTATTGAAGTGAGGCATTAGACATGCTCAATCAGACTTCCAAGTCTAAGGGAGTTAGACATCAACGTCTAAAAACGAGTTTCATTAGACCACCAAGTCTAATGGAGTTAGACTGTAATGTCTAATTTTGCATCCCATTAGACTACCACGTCTAATGGAGTTAGACTAATATCTAACTATGTATCTGTTAGACTTGCACGTCTAACTACGTATCTGTTAGACTTGCATGTCTAACTACATATCTGTTAGACTTGCACGTCTAACTACGTATCTATTAGACTTGCACATCTAACTATGTATCTGTTAGACTTGCACGTCTAACTACGTATCTATTAGACTTGCACGTCTAACTATGTATTTATTAGAATGACACGTCTAACTATGTATCTATTAGACTGGTCGTCTAACTACGTATCTGTTAGACTTGCACGTCTAACTGGCAACACGTCTAATTAGCCTACTTAGACCACGTCTAAGTTAGCAAAATTTGATGCACCTGCATAGAAACAATTAGATGACTTAGCTTCTTTCATATTTAAATTTTAATCATCATTAAGTTTTACACATACATCATAAAAATAACGTTAATCAAACTAATTTGACCTAACAAATTGTGATTGTCGTGAGAGCTCTATTTGATTCGCCTCTACTTATATATTCTTTATCTTCATGATAAGTCTTTAATAAACTCACGTGGAATACGGGGTGCATCTCCAAATGTCACGAAATCTTCAAGCGATAAGCTAGATTTCCAACTTGTTTCTCCACAATAAAAGGGCATTCGTATCGCCTCACAATCCCCTTGTGAACTTTGGAAAATCGCCCCCTTGATGGAGGAGGAGTTTTACCATCACTCGGTCTCCATCTTCAAACTCCAAGTGTCTTCTCTTTTTTCCGCACATTTCTTCATTCTTTTGGTGGTCTTGGCAAATTCACACTTTTCTTTCTTGACGAACAACTCATTTTCCCTTAGTATCTGGAAAACTTGTTGTAGGTGTTGAAGATAATCCTCCAACGTTTTTTTGTATATCACTATATTTTCCAAGTATACCAAAACGAACTTGTCTAAGAAGGGTTAGAAACCCAATTTATCAAGGTACAAAATGTAGCAAGAGCGTTCGTTAAGTCAAAAGGCATGACTAAGAACTCGAAAGAGACTTACCTCGTAACACAAGAAGTCTTGGGCTCGTCTCCCTATGCTATTCTTATTTGGTAGTAACATGACCGTAGATCCAGCTTTGTGAACCACTTTGCATCACCAAGTTGGTCGAACAAGTCAACAATTAGAGGGATGGGCTACTTGTTCTTTATCGTCAACTTATTCAGCGACCGGTAATCGATGCACATTTAGAGCGACCCATCATGCTTCTTTTGGAAAAACATTGGTGCTCCATAAGGTGCTTTAGACAGCTTGATGTAGCCCACATCCAATAACTCCTTCAGTTGCCTCCTTAGCTCCTCTAATTTGAGAGGTGCCATACAATAAGGGACAGTCGTCGGTGGTTTAATACCTTCGACAAACTCTATTATGTGTTCCACCTCTCTCTTCGGAGGGAGCTTCTTTGCTAATTAAGCGGGCATTACGTCTTGAAATTTCTCTAGGACATTCGTGACTTCTGTAACTGTCTTCTCTTGGGACGCAATTTTCTCATATTCTTTCAAGGTAACATTTTAAGAGTTACAGGGCAAAGAGTTGTCTAACTTCTATCTTGTCCTTCCTTATTAAAAGTATCATGCAAGTATTGTCTTACTTTAGGATACACATAGTATTGGAAAAAGAGAGTGAGAAGGCATTTACCTTGTCAAGGAACTCCATGTCGAGGACCATTTTGTAGTCGTCCATATAAATGATAGAAAAAATCCAAAAAGCTAGTCCACTTCCTCAAGTTGACCTTTACATTACGAGAAACTCCATAAGTGTCACTTGGTACCAAATTGACTACTTTAAGTCATCCCTACTCTTTAATGTAATTGATTCCCAGTCTTTTCGCCTCTTGTGCCTCTAAAAAGTTGTTGTCTCCCGTGTCCAACAAATCTTTAACCATGTGGTTTCCCACTTTTGTTTCCACGAACAATCGTACTTTCTTCGTGGAATTTTGTTCTTCAACCATCGTTTTAATGAAACTAAGGAGGTGTAATGACCCCAATAGGGCCTCTTCATGAAGGTGTTCTTACTCCTCCATCAATGCAGATAGTTTGTTCTTCGTAGGCACTCTCTTGTTTTGTGTGTCCCCTCGCAAAAGAAACACTTTACTTGGGGTCTCTCCACTTTTCTCGTCTCCATTGGATTTGATAAACTTAAATGAGTCTTCCTTGTTGTAGAAATGGTCTCTACCACTCTTCCTCTTGTCACTCCTATCGTGGGTCGACTTTAGTTTGTCTACCTTCTGATTTAACAAGAGATTCATCCAGACAAAAGCGGTATTTAAATTTTGAACACCACACCGTTTCAACTCCAGTTTTGCCCACATTTGTAGACCTTTAGTGAAGGTGAACATGCTTCTTTGTCTGAGTAGTTATGGATCTGAAGGAGAGTAGCAATGAACTTCTCGGTATACTCCTTGATGCTCCCTCTATGTGAGAGTCACCGCAACTTGGTCATTGCTTCCCGAATGACATTTTTGGGATATAACTACTTATTGAGTTTCTTCTTAAACTCTCCCTAGGTGTTGATAGAACATATACATCTTTTATAATACTACTCCTTCGCCTTCACCACAACATTGCAGTGTTTTAGGTAGGTCGTGGAAGTATCTATCTTTCTTGCCTCTTCCACTAGGTCGAGTGCTTTGAAGTACTAATCTAGACCCCATAAGAAGTTGTCAATCTATTTTGCATTCCTCTCACATAAATACGCTTTAGGCCTTAGAACGTTTATCCTTATCGAATTAGGGACTCCTATAGGCGCACATCCGCACTCTTGTGCAACCACCTTCTTGAGTACTGTCACTTCCTCTTCTGTGGCTTGTAACATTGAGGTTATTCTCTCGAGATTCTCGTTCAAGGTAGTGATCAAAAAAGGAGGGTCTGCTCCACTATATGAGTTTTCTATTTGACATTTGGACAACCCCTCGTTCAAGGCATCTTGCATCCCTTCTAGGAGCTTGTTTCTCTCCTTCTTGACCTTGGCGGTGTGTTCATCTAGGTCCTTGAAGTTATTTTGTCTATTAGCCATGGTGAGTTCTACATTCTCCAACCTTGCAATAATGTCAACGATAATGTCTCTAGATCTCCCCCTTTATTTGGTAGTTTTGGATCATCCCACTTGAACCTTGCGAGGGTTCCTAAGATCCTCTCTAATCCCGTGGAAAATTTAATGAAATGACACTAAAGATCACCTTAACACTTCTTTTTTCCGAACGATTTTGTCCATGTCGCGAGACGTCCATAATCGCTAGACATAATTTTTTTTTTAAAAATTAATCTCGCGATTACCGGTTGCGTCTCGCAACGGAGATATTTTTGTTATAAAAAAGAAAAGTGTCATCAGCGTATTTAATTTTATGCGGCGGCACTTATAGCAAATAAGGTGATCTTTAATGTCATTTCATTAAATGTCCTCCCAATCATAGATCTCAACATTTATTTAGTTTTGGTGTAATCAGATTTACTGTAATAATCAATTAATATATATTTTAAAAAATTCACACCATTTTTTAATTTTATAAGATTTTGTGAAAATAGTTTTTAATAATCAAATTGAACCCTTTATAGCTAAATTGAATGATAATTATTCATTAAAATTAAAAAATATCAATCCAACTTCATTAAACTACAAAATCATTAATAACAAATATTATATCAATAATCTTAACTCAATATTGTTATTTTACACTTAAATTAAAATTTTAAGATAAAAATTACACACAATGACAAATTCATACAACAATCAACGCTCTCACACAACTCTCAACAAGTTATTATCGATCTAACACTTCTCCGTTCATTGACATTTCCCAAAGCTCACATAGCCATTATCTCGGATTGAATAACCTAACCAAATATTAATAAAAGAAGAAAATTGTTAGAAGACTTCAAAAATAATTTACAGCTAATAAATTGTAGTTGTTTTACCTTTACAAATGTCTCAAATACTAATTATGGATGACAACTGATTTGTATATTGGGAGCTGGAGGACTGAAGTTATTGATAGTGGATTTGTTTATTGAGAGCTGGAGGACTGAAGTTATTGATAGTGGTTGAGTTAAGGACCCATCACTATTTGTGGGTGACGGTCACTGTAAAAAAAAAATTAGTCAGCAACCGTTTATTAGACAACCATACATCAATAACCAAAAACCTCGTATACAGAAAAAGAAAAAGAGAAGAAGTTCCAATTTATCACCTTTTCATCTTGTGATACGATCAGATGGAAATGGAGTAAGATCATGTGATCTTAAAGCATGGTATGTCACCATATTTTCCTAGAAAAATAATTGATTTTGTTGTAAGAAATCTCAATCAAAAACTTATCAAAAGAAGAATAAGAACAGATAAAATAATTACCAGTAACAACACAGCTAATCCAAATCTCATTTGAAGGCGCCTGAAGCTCTTTATCTTATATAATCCATCATAGACATAAACTTTAACAATTCTACTTACATTCCATTTCCATTTGAATCGTACAACTTTGATTTCCCCAGCGTATTGAAAATTTCTTTGAATCTTCATCTCCGATCACTTTGATAATCACGTCACCAGAACTTCTGTACTTCTCGCAACAAGAGATTCAAGAAGAAACTAGATTTGAAAGGAATTGATAAGCGGCGGCCAAATCAAAAACCTAGGTAGGGAAATTATGATTTCTTACAAAACCCAGTTCATCGTTTTATACAATTTATTAGTGTCTGTCGTCCGTATATACAAAATACATTTCAGTCCTTGGATGATTTTGAACTTATAAAATTATATCAAATATTTATGATTCTTATCAATATTTTTCCATCATCTCTATTAATTTGCTCTTAATTTTGTATATCTCATTTTTCTTAAATTTAAATGTCTTTATCTATATCATCAAGATTTCATTGAAAAATAGTTAAAATTAAAAATGGATTTATTTTATTTTTTTATAAAATTATTTGTTATGTTACATTATTAAAATTAGTTTTTAGACTATGATCATATTAAAGTGTGATTTTTTTTGGTTTAATTTGATTAAATTGTTTTTTTAGGATGATTCATATATAATTTAAGAACATTTTTTTCACTACTGTGCTATGAGTTTTCAAAATACATTTTAATTTTTCTAAATTTATTTGTTTTCTTTTAGTCATGGTTCAATCATAAAAATGATACAAATATGTCACTTTGTGTAACATAGAAGAACTGGTCTATTACTTCAAGGGTGATTTTGTATTTTATTATTTTTTTAACTTTAATTTGAAATAAAGTCAAATATATTAAAATTAATATTTAATTTTTTTTATTAATAGTTACATTTTTACTGTTTGTTCAGTTACAAAATAAAATAATTATAAATATTTAATAGGCTTCATTAAATACCTTATATTTAAATATTTAATATTTATGGATATATAATAAAAGAACTTTTCTAGTAAAAAAATAAAATTAAAAATTAAAAAAAGCATTTTAATGTCCTAAATAAATAAAATAAAGTAAAAGCACTCTAATTTAAAAAGAAAAATATTACCAATACCAATCTTCTTAACCACCGTTCATATCCTAAATTAATTAGCCATATTTAATACATCCAAGTGTTATCATCATTATTCTTTTAAGATATTCAATATCTGACTTCAATTTGGTTTAAAATGTTAAATATTAATATTAGAATAAATTGATTTAGTTAATATAAGAATAAATCCTTATGATCAGATTTGTTAGGATGTATAGTTTTAATTGATAAGTACATAAATAGTTGATAATGTTTATCTTTTCCTTTTCAAATTTGGTATTATAAATTTCTATTTATATATAATAGTTGTTCATTTTATTATGGTTAATATTTAAAGTTTAACATAAAAAAATTATAAAATTGTTAAGATTATTTTTATTAAAATTTTAATTATTATAACTTTGTCATATTATTTAATATCTAAATTTTTATTTAGTTGTTTTAATGTTGGGTTGATTGTTCCTATTGCTCCAACTTTCTCTAGATGTCATTTTTCATCTCTATGTGGTCGAGAAACCGCATTAGGATTGTTGAACCTTCATAAATCAATCTTATTCTTCTTAAACTTATATATGAGTTCAATCAATCTAATCGTGTTGAGGAGAAAGACAAATATTCCTTTTCTCACTATTAAACAAATTCCGCGTAGGAACATTTTTCAATGCGCTTAAGCTTATCATCCCTATGAGTATTTTAGTGATAAATTCTATAGGAATTTGAACGACGGATAAAATTATATTTTAAGAATATAATATTATATTTATTTAAATTACAATTATTTTTAATAATTAATTTAATTGAGATGATATAAAATATAATTGTAGAAGATGGTATAAAAATTCTAAAAATAATTTATCATTATTAAAATAAAAATATTTTTTTAAATATTAATGTATATATATATATTATATTAACTATTAAATTTTATAATATTTATAATTTTTGTAATACTTTTAATATTGTTTTTTTAATACTTTAATATAATATTAGTTCAAATAAATTATATTTAAATAATATTAAAAATATTTAATCAAATGTTTAATTTGATACTTGAATTTTTTATAAATAAATTTTATATTATTTTTAATTTTAAGTTTGTTCGGTATAGCTAATAAACGTAGAAAAAAAATAATTTTAAATATATAATTATATGATTATTCTAGATAATATAAAATTAAATATTTCAAATTTAAGATATTCAAAATTACGGAAATCTGAAATTACAAAGCCAACTAAGTCAAATGGAATAAATATATCTTAAGCTATTTAATAAGTAAATTTTGCATTAGAAAGAATTTAAAATTATATTTAGCTAAATTGATCTTATTTACCATGTATTTATAAATTCGCTACAAAAATCTATAAACACAATTTTTTTTCTCATCGTAATGTACTTGCTTTTTTTTTTTTTTTTTTTTTTACTTTTAGTATTTCCATTGATATTGTAAACACTTATTAAAATAAGTAAGTTACAATTCAAATAAACCAATTTTAAATAGTTATATAACTAATTAAAACTTTCTTCTTAATTTTTTTGAAAAATAGTAATAGCATTTGTTTTTGAATCTGTTATGATTTTTTTCTATAATTGGAGTGGTCACATTTATCTTTTTTTTACTTGGATTTGAATTTGTATTTATTCAGAATTATTTTAGTTAAAATTATAAATTATAGGAAATTGAAATGCCCAACTATATTGAGTTTATAATTAGCTGTTAGTAGGTCTAATTATTTTATGATGAAATTGTTTACTATGTAAGGATTTAATTACTATTTTAATAATTTGTTAATAATATACCAAAAAGGTAGGTGTCATTCTAGGAGTCATCATTTTTTTTTCAATTCGTTTCTCAACTCTCAAAATTTAACTTTTAATATTCTTTCAGATTTCTTATGGAATTAGGGTGAGATCTTCAAGGAGAACGAGAAGAATTAGAAGATATTGATGTTAGTTTCTTTAGTCTAAATCTTTAATCCTTAAGTATATAATCTGTATACTCTATGTCGATAAATCGAGATAAACTTTAATTGCGGAAACGTACCTGGATCTTGAATGCAGAACGGTTCATAAAGCCGTTCTTCGTTATTCTCTTCTTCTTGATCTTCTCTTGATCTTGAATCTGGACCTGAATCTGAATGTGGATCTTCTTGTTCTGGATCTGGACCTGGATCAGAATGTCAGATGTGGGTGGGGTTTAAGTCTTCCAACCCTATATCGATAGCCTTCTTCTTTAGTGTTCTTGAGAGATGAACATAAACCTTATTGTTCGATGAGAGAAACAAATAGGTAGGTTATCTATATGGGTTGGGGACCTAGCCCTAATATACCCATTTATTATTCGGCCCATCAACGAAATAATGAATGATATTTCTGCTTCTACACAAATATGTCCCCATATTTATTATAGATGTCTAAATAAGCCCATAACCTTTATACTTTAATAAATCACTTTATTTGGGCTTTAATCTTTATTATGATAACAACTAATATACAATTATTAAATAATATATGTACCTAAATATTCGAAATAATTCCAACAATCTCCCACTTGGGTCATATAATATTTCCTTCAATTGTATATTATAACCTTAAGAGCTCAAAATATTGTTATCATTACAAATACATCTATATCAATCTCGTCCATCAATTATAACAACATAGGATTAAAGCGGTTTTTGTTACATTAATTCGTAACTAAACCCTCAATAGTCACATATGTCAATACAATCAAATGACATAGATTAAACATGGGTGTGTAGTGTGGATTAACATGTAGTGTGATCTTTAACATGTCTAATACCAACTGGTCCTCCTTTATTCCTTATAGAGATCAATCTGAATAACTTTAAAATCTTGATTTTCTTTAAAAACTAAATCTTTAATTTCTTTAGAAACTAATTCTTTAATGTGCACATAAATTCCAAATTGTATCTATACAAGCATCACAATACAAACTCCCACTAAAACTGTATATCATCTAAATATGTAATATCCATATGAACAATATGTTCATGAAAGACCTCGAATAGAAAATATTTAGAGAACGGATCCGTAATTTTAGAGTTTGTCCAAATATGCTCAATAGATAAATAAACATTCTGAATTCTTTATTTTCCAAATAGTTCGACTTAGTCAAACTCATATTACTATTAAAATAAAAAGAACTGCAAATTATTGTCACGTAATAACTTTAGCGGTCTTTCTATATTATCCATAATTTGCAACCTCGTGACAAAATTTTGCAGTCAGATTCTTTAATTGGATACCACAAAACACCTAATAAATTCTGCCATCAACTTGAAATAATTCGAGTGTCTGCTTAACACTCTTCCAAAAATTAATTCTTTAAACTAAAATGATGTGGCACGAATTTTCGACTGTTTTAGTATCCAACAAAATTCGAATCAATATACCAAATGATCTCTATTCGATTCGATTTCACTATATGAGTATGCAATGTTTTGTTCTTAAAATATCACATTAGTTGTTTGGTTGCTTTCTTAATGATCCAAACCAGGATCCTTCAAGTATTTGTCCAACATCATAAATATTCTTAATTTCTTGATTCATATAATCTAGAGCATACATTAAACTCTTGTTTAAGGAGTATTATGTATATATATTTATTTTCAAGGCTAATCTTGAAGTACTTATGAGACTAAATTTATCTCTAGATCTTTCAAAATATCCAATAATTAACATCTAGAAATTCTTTAGTCTAGTTTATTTTCTTTAGACCTATAAGGCCTGACCTTAACTGGACAACCCCAAAAGAATTTACTAGTTGTTTTAGTTGAATCTTTATTCCATATATAAGTTGTAATTCTTAACTCTTCCTTCCAAATGAATCAATTACATGAAGATATTCCATAAATGTTTGTTTCCAAATAAAAAAGTATCTAAAGTAATTCTTTATTTCTTCATCTTTAATATGAATTGTCAATGCCCACGCCGATGTTTCTTTCACCATCAATTGACTTTTGACAATTAACTCAACCGTACATCAACACATTTACTTTAGTAATACTGAAGTTACCATTAAATGTGTATGAGTACTGAAGTTAAATTACTCTTAGAACAAACAAAACAAACTATAATATGTATTCTTTTATGCACCACTTTCTTTAGTAATTTTTTTTTTAGGTGCAATATCTGCAATTCTTACAACTTCATTTCTTTATTATGTATTAAGGTATTTGCTAAGTGAACACTATTTATGTTATTTTTGTTTCAATCTTTTATTTTTCTTACACACAATTGATGTGAGTTCATATAGAGACTATGTCTCCCTTTAGACAACTACAATTCACATCAATTAACTTAAGTTTAAATAAGAAAATCCAAATTAGATGCATGAGAATACATTATTGTAACTCTGACTTCAATGCATTACTTTTGAAACAAAATAAAACATATATTATTTATGAAATCTTTATTCTAATAATACCCTTAGAATTTTAACCCTTTTAGATATAATTTTTAAAAAATACAACAAATTCTAAATATGTCTTAAAAATTATATCATATAAAATGAACTTAAGATGTTGACAAGAAAATAATCCGTATAAGCAGAAGTGTTAACTTGATTAGATAACAAAACAAATGAACAATCATACTCACAAAATTTAATAATCACATAAATTCAAAATAATGGTACGTCTCATCATAAGATACCAAACGCAACATTAATATTTAGTCTTTGGACATTAAATATTAACTTGCAAACGGTACTCTTTTGTAGTAATCAAGTATTAACAATAAGTCCTGTCAAACAATTGGTTATCTTTGGATATTCCAATTATTCACATGGCCCACCGAATAATTGTTACATATTTATTACCACATGTGCATAATGTTATTCTGACCAATTATTTATCTTCCTTTGGGCCGATTAAATAACCGCATGAAATACATACACACTACCTTCTTAATTTATAAAATATATTAACCTTCACAAGAGAGCCTACTTTGGTAGGATGTTGCTTCAATTAATTGATTTAATAAATTAATAAATTATGTACATACTTTAAGTGTGTAACTCGACCAATTATTAAACTTCCTTTTGTCCGATTAATAATCGCATAGTTACAAACACAACCGTCTTAATCTTATAAAACAAATATGTTCTATAAATTAATAATTTGTACATTATTTAAAATTGCAATCCGACCAATTATTAACCTTCATTTGGGCCGATTAACAACCGCATAATTATAAATTTAAGTGGGCCTAAAATTGTACCAAATTTTGAATGTGTTATTAATACCGAAAATCCGAATGTTGTTTTATGTATCAAAATTGCATAAATTCCATATGTGTTACACAAAACAAATAATTGTGATTTACTAATCACTCAATTATTTCTTAATATCAATCAACACAATATATACATAAAGACCGAAATATGTATATATATTCGAATGTGTAATATAACATGATTGATTATTCATCCAAATATAATAATAATAATAAGCAATTAAATAATCAATTACATAGATTACCCAAAATTCTAAATTTATCAATTATTAGGTTAATTGATTTCCTTAATTCTTGATAAATAACTTAATTCTTGATAAATAAGTTATTGATATTTATTTATTCTTTAATTATAAATTATTATTAATAATAAAATAATAATCTCTTTATTCTTGTCTTTTCTTAATTTTTGAATATATTTATATAAATTGACTTTTTCTTAATTTCGGAATATATTCCATACATTAATTAAGTCATAAATTAAATAGATGTATTCATCCGTTTTTATACTAATTCATTAAATATATTACAAACATAATGTAATCAAAATATTATAAACATGATAACTATTTTTCTTTACTTAATTCTTAAATCATAACCTATATTATAGGTATATATTAAAATTCCAGAATTTCATTTTATATTTTATTTATTCTTAATTGTATATAAATGTATTAATACAATAACAATTATTTCAGAATTATTTCAGGATATCTTTAACTAATTAAAATATTATTATTATTATTTTAATTCTTCAAATTAATTATAATAATTAATTATTATTACAAAACTGAATTCCTTAATTCCTTACATAATCTTTAACTAATTAAAATATTATTATTATTTTAATTCCTTAAATTTATTATAATAATTAATTATTATTCCAAAACTGAATTCCTTAATTCCTTAATTCCTTACATACTTATATAATTAGAATGATAATAAATTATTATTCTAAAATTCAAATTTCCTTAATTAATTTATTATTCTAAAATTCAAATTTCCTTAATTAATTCGTACTCAAAATATATATATATATAACCGAAATATATATAATATATCTATTAATATATCTTTAATTATCTAATTAATAATAAATAGATATTAATTTGACCAATTCTTTAAAAAAAAATTCAACTTCTTTACCATATATTTCTTATGACTTAAATTCAGGTTATTAATTTGAATTATTATTTTCAAATTAATAATTAAATTCAAGTCTTGAAATAAAACTTTTGCATCTTCTTTATTCTTTATGATTCTAAAACCGTTTATTCTTTATGATTTCTTTATTCTTTATGATTCTAAAACCGTTTATTCTTTATGATTTCTGAAAAATCGTTTAGATGTCTAGAGTCTTTAATTCTTTACTATAACATATACATCAAAATAATTTATTGTTTATAATTCAGTAAATAAAAACATATTAGATCAAGAACATTTATAAATGTCTATTCATATTCTTTAATTAATAAAGATTATATAACCTCAAATCAAATATATATATATATATATAATAGAATTAACTTATTCTTAATTATCTCACATTTTGTTTTATACATAATATTTAGTCTTATTTGACCCTAACTGTAAATGAGAAACAAAAATAAAACAAAATTAAACCTGTTCAACTTCCTTATCCTTAAAATGAACATTCAATTCAATTTTTCAATTTATTCAATTTACTTATTCTGAATCTGTTTATTCAATGTGAATATACAGAAATTTAATTGTTATTCATAACCTTGTTAACCAAATTCAACAATCTATCTTTATCCTTATTAAATCTCAATAAATCGACATAGAGAGGCTCTGATACCACTTGTTAGTTTCTTTAGTCTAAATCTTTAATCCTTAAGTCTATAATCTGTATACTCTATGTCGATAAATCGAGATAAACTTTAATTGAGGAAACGTACCTGGATCTTGAATGCAGAACAGTTCATTAAGCCGTTCTTCGTTATTCTCTTCTTCTTGATCTTCTCTTGATCTTGAATCTGGACCTGAATCTGAATGTGGATCTTCTTGTTCTGAATCTGGACCTGGATCGGAATGTCAGATGTGGGTGGGGTTTAAGTCTTCCAACCCTATATCGATAGCCTTCTTCTTTAGTGTTCTTGAGAGATGAACATAAACCTTATTGTTCGATGAGAGAAACAAATAGGTAGGCTATCTATATGGGTTGGGGACCTAGCCCTAATATACCCATTTATTATTCGGCCCATCAATGAAATAATGAATGATATTTCTGCTTCTACACAAATATGTCCCCATATTTATTATAGATGTCTAAATAAGCCCATAACCTTTATACTTTAATAAATCACTTTATTTGGGCTTTAATCTTTATTATGATAACAACTAATATACAATTATTAAATAATATATGTACCTAAATATTGGAAATAATTCCAACAATTGAGTCAAAATCTTTTTCTTCGGGTATCGATTCCTCTTCGCTTTCTTTGAATTCTTTGTCTTTTCAATAAGTATTTCGAGTGAAAAGTAGATTCAATAAACTGTCTAAATAGTTAGAAAGAAAAAATGTGACAAAGATATAATGATTATTCACAAATCAGATAATCCATCAACAATCTTCAATAATTTGAACTAAGGATGCTAGAGTAGTGGAATCCGATTGTCTCTTGAAGCAAAATCAAAATTAAGACTTATTGATGGATCCTATATTGCTCCAACTAAGCTGGAATAGTTTGTTAAGTGGATGAAGATTGGTTGCTTGGTTCTCTCATGAATCCTTAATACAATAACAGAAGAAAGTATATGTAATTACTCTTCTACTACAAATGCATTAAATCTTTGAAAAATCCAAAAAAGATATCAAGAGAATAATGGTTCTCAAGCTTATCAAATTCAAAAATGGATGCGTCAAGAACCATTAACATAGAAAAGTATTTCTCTAAAATTAAGAAATTGTGGAATACACTCTTAGTGTTCGAAACTTTATCATCTTTTGATTGTGAACCAAGAAGTATTTGTTGTTGTAAAATGAAAAAATGGACGTTCAACATGATACATTGAACAAGCTGACACGGTTCTTGATGTGTCTGAATGAATACTACGACAATGCAAGACAACAAGTCCTTCTTATGGATCCAAACACAATTATTAACCGAGTATATTCTATGTTACTAAGGATTTAGAGACAAAGAGAAGTTCAATCACTAATGATTGATCAAAACGAGAATTTCTCTACGCTCTTGAAGGATAATATGAAATAACAAAGAGGACAAATAACTAGAAAATTCAATAGATGAAAAGGAGGAAGACAATCTATCGAAAAAGATAACAATAAATGAAGCTCTCCCAAAGATATGTATTGTACCTATGGTAGAACTGAAGGACATAATAAAAAAGTTGTTTCAGGTTGAACGGATATCTAGATTGATGGAAGGGTATTATAGATCAAAAGAACAAAAATATGTTTAATATGGAAGACACCACTCTCACATTATGGATAAAAACTAGAGTCCTCTGAACAATCATCTTTTAAAATAAGCAATGTTGAAATTGTTGTTGCCTTTAAAGAAACGACGAGAGATCTCCTTGCTTAAGAAAAATGTAAAAAAAAAATTACTATGAAGGTACACAATCTTTCCCAGATAAAATTTCTAATTTTAGTGGTGCTTGTAGTCTTAACTTGTAGTCTTAACTTTCATAGTAAATATAAAAATAAACTTATTTGAATTATTGAAAGTGAAGCTAATTGTCATATGCTCAAATGTGAATAGCCCAATTGAAATTAGGAATATTAATAATGTACATTTATTATTTATTTTTACCTAATGGAACAACTAAATATGTGAAGAAAATAGGAAATGTAAAATATTCTAATATATTGAAAATTTTGGATGTTGTGTAAGTTCCATACTTTCAGTACAACCTAATTTCAATATCTAATCTTGTTAAAACAAATCATATTAGATGTCAATTTTCGCCAACTGATAATTTATTGAAGGATTTCAAGGACAACAATACCATATGAACTAGAGAAATATTTTAAAACTTGTACTTGCTTGAAAACATAGGATCAAAATCTGAGTTAAAAAATACTACACTAAATATTTGTATTGATTTCAAATTATACATATGAAACTTAGACACCTTTCTAATATTGCATTGTGATGTTTGTCCTGACTCTAAATTGAAACAATTGTCTTTTAATAGTATTATTTCTAAAACTACGCACTATTTTGAAATTGTTATAGATTCACATGGATTTACATAACTAAAAATGCAAAAAAAAAATGTTACCTAAACATTCATTGAATTATATGTCATATAACTCAATTCAAATTGACTGTCAAAATTATTAGAACAAATAATAACAGTGAGTTTGTTAATAACGAATGTCAAGAAATTTAAAATAAAAATAAAATTTTACATCAAAATCGTGTGTTACACCCCAACAAAATGGGGTGGTAAAAAGAAAATACCAGTATCTTTTTCACATGATGAACAACTAAAAGTGGAAAGACAAATAAAAATACTAGCATTAATTAATGTAATGAGTTCAAATATTGATTCGTCTACAAAGAATAAAAAACCATATACTCCTAACACTTTTCCTTACACATTCAAAGATAAAAAAGAAAATTGTAACTCTAAAAAACCTTTGTCCCGTGAAAAGCTCTCGGTTAGCGTGTTAGGATTTCTTTTTAAAATAAAATATTATTTTAAAGAGATTTTAAATAATCCTTAACAACTTTTGAATTTAATTATAAAAATAATTAATTTGGGTTCAAGTTAAAATAATCCTTAGATTTGTTATAATCAAATTAAAATTTGATTATTTGAAAATCTGTGCTTAAATTAATTTTAAAAAAATTAATTTAAAGATTATTTATTTCAAACAGAGTCTCCAATTGATTTTTAAAAATCAACAAAAATACATATGCATAAAACGTATTTGTAGCTAGAGTTTCTTTTAGTTCGAAGTTCGGTGATACTTAGAGAAAGGCTTTCGCGCTTCATCCTTTATACCCATTTTAAAAACGGTTTATAATTATAAATTTGACTTTTAAAAATTAGTTGTATAATGTTTTATTTTAACCGATTTATTCTTCCGGTCCTAGACATGCGTAGATTTGTGCGTATTTAAAAAATTGTAACAACAATTATTTAAATGCTGGTACATGTTGCTGATTACGTTGACTAAGGAGGAAAATACCTAAAAAATATCAGTTTTTAAAGTTATTAGGGTTTAAACATAAATCTCAAACTGGATTTTATCAAAATATTTTGTGTGGAAATATCCCAAAAATATTTTAAAATCATTTTCTAATTTTTCGGGATTTCTAGAAAATGGTTTGAGTTCTAAAATTACAAAAATAATTTTGAGATTTTAAAAGAGAAATCAAACAGGCCTTATGATCGGTGTCCTAGGTCCTGGGTTTGTTTTATCATTCGGGGGCTAAAGAGCCCCCAGTCCTAGAAAAGGAACCCCTCGTCCTGGGTACATAATCCTCGGTCGGGGTGCGGGAGTTCCTCATTTGGGGTGTTAAAGACTTTTGGTCATTGGGTAGAATTCTTGGTTGAGTGTCATAATTCTTGATCGGACACCTCATTCATAGGTAGAAGTCATTAGTTCTTGGTTCGGGAGTTATCGGTTGGGTGCGAGACTCCTCAGTCATAGGTCTGACTTCTCAGTCGGACACCTCAGTCCTAGGTTTGGAAGTTCTTCGTTGGGTGCGAGACTCATCGGTCTTAGGTATGACTTCTTGGTCAGACACCTAGGTCCTAGGTGGAAGTCATCGGTCATAGGTTAGGGAGTTCTCGTTCGATGCGAGACTCATCGGTCCTAGTTTTGACTTCTCAGTCGGATATAAAAATTATCGGTCGGAAATATCGGTCCTAGATGAAGAACATCGATCGAACCTCTCGATCCTAGATGAAAAACCTAAGTCTTGGCTAAGATGTATCGGTCGGATCTCTCGGTCCTCAAGAACATCAAAATTGCAGATTTTGCAATTTTGATGGAGGATTGGATCATTTGATCCACGAGCTTGGGTAGCTGCACAAAGATCCCATGACCATTAAAATCATCATCCAAAATATCATTCGACCTTGGTGCTGATCAATTTGTTCAAAACAGTTTATCGCAAAAAAATGGATTTTTTTACTTTAAAATTGTTTTGAAGTAAAATGAGTTTGTCAGTAACTTCCTTATACTTCATATACTTGACTGATACCAACACATAAACACTGGTTGTTCATTCAGACTAATTCAAAACTCAAAATTTTCATTTATTTTGAAATTTTTGATTTTGATAAAAATGATCGGGATGGATAAAATATGATTCAAATAGCTGTTCAACATCATTAGAAACATGTTGAAAAACTTTTTAAGCTTTTGTTCTTGAGGATTATCCCAATAACAGAAAAATGGATTTTTAACTTTTCCAAATTCAAATTTGTTTTTTTTTTGTTTTAGATCGATTGGTCGATCTCGTCTTTCACAGATAGCTCATAAATGATCATTTGATCGATTTCCAATCGTCAAATTCAAGAACTAGACATCATAAAAAATTATGAAAACTAAAATATAAAAATTTCAATTTCAAACTAGAAGTATGAATTAAAGGATGATTGGAAACTTATCAAATATTGGAGAACACTTCTTAAGCCTTAGGGAAGCTTTTTGGATTCCTTAATCCAAGATTTAAGGTTTTATGCTTAGATTTCAAAAAATACGAAACCTTAAAGCTTTAATGGCGATTTTTTTGAAATTCTTGATTCGTGGCTTGAGATGAGATATCTTGGCTTCAGAATTGTCAAGGGATGATATTTTTAGTCTCCCAAAGTCAGTTGAGGAAGTCAAGTAGATTGAATCAACAAAAATCCATTTATGATAGGTTGGTTGTTCTTCATCCTAGTTGCCATATTATGCATCATTAATGCATATTGATGTAGGGAAAGTGATCACCGTGGTAGGGTGATCATTCCACCTTTTTAATTAGCCGAAATATGGAGTATTGGTTGAGTTCCATCTTTTAAAAATCAAAGATAAGATTCGTTCTTATCCCTCCGGCAATCGCGACGAAGAAGACGAACCAGGCGTAAAACGATGTTGTTTCAAGGGAAAATGCGGACACAAAGCGTTCCTTCGGGGTTTCATCGTCTTAGGCGTTTCGTTGCGTTTCAGTTAATGGGCGTTCGCTGATTCGCGACTACGCGGGCGCACGTTCCTTTGGTTAGTGGACGACGCAAACGCTTTTGAGGCGTTGGATAAAAATTCAATGCCTATCTAATGGTTGTGGTTTTGGTTGTAGCGATCCTTTTGGATTTTGGCTACACCTAATTACATATTTATTTTTATTTTAAAACCTTAAAGGTTTATTTAAAATTGATTTTTCTTTTACCCCTTTGGCTTTAATTTTAATCTTTTTAAATACAAAAAATGTTAAAATAAATATGACAAATATTTGCCAATTTATTTTTGTATATTTTAGATTCAATAAATAATTTTTGGGGATGAAATGAGTACCACATTTAATCCTAAATTATTTATTTTAATCCCTTGATTTTTTTAATTATTTTGAGATAAAATGAGTAAAATATTTATCCCAAATAATTTTATTTATTTTATTTGGTCATTATCCTTAATTAATTAGATTTTAATTATCACAATAATTAATCTAATTTAATGTTTAATTAGGTTTTTGACCTTGAGGTTAATTGTTTTGATTTTATTTATTCAAAAAGAAATCAAAATAATTATTTTAAATTTATAAATTTAGTATGTATATTTTTAGTACTTAAAAAATTATCTATAATTCTTAAGTAATATTTCTACTGTTAAAAAGTCTCAAACATACATAATGACTTCAAAACTTAACCATTGGCAAAAAGCCATGAAAGATGAGTTAATTGCTCTTCAAAAATTAAACTTGAATTTTAATTTCTCTTTCGAAGAAAAAAAATATCAATTGAATGTAGATGGGTATTCAAAATCAAACTGGAACCAATGGGTTAGTAGAAAAGTATAAAGATCGATTGGTGGCAAAATGATACAACCAAAAGAATGTAGTTGACTTTCACGATAATTTCCCTCTGGTGGCCAAAATGATAATTGTTCGATTATTACTCGTTTAAATGTATATTACACATTTCTCCAAGGTAACTTAAAAAAATTATCTATAATTCTTAGGTAATATTTTTACTATTAAAGAGCCTCAAACATACATAGAGACTTCAAAACTTAACCATTGGCAAAAAAAACCATGAAAGATGAGTTAATTGCTCTTCAAGAAAATAAACTTGAATTTTAACTTCTCTTCCTCAAAAAAAAAAGTCAATTAAATGTAGGTGGGTATTTAAAATGAAACTGAAACCAATGGGTCAGTAGTAAAGTATAAAGATCGATTGGTGGCAAAATGATAAACCAAAAGAATGTAGTTGAGTTTCACGATAATTTATCTGGTAGCCAATATGATAATTGTTCGATTATTTCTTATTTTTAATATAAATAAGGCATTTGTCCAGGGTAACTTTAAAAAGGGTGTTTATATGATTCTTCCATAAAGTTATTCTGAAGTTAAATTGCATAAATAAGTGACTAAAAATGTTTTTAAATAAAAGACTTTAAAAAAGACATGTACATACTTGAACTTGAACTAAAATCTATAGAGATAAATCCGAGAGTCTCTTAGATTAAGGAAAACAAATATACTGATAAGATTTTTTATATATTTAAGAAACAAAATTCTAATAATTGATTTTTATCCATCAACATCGTGTATATTTCGTATATATTTAAGTAAGATATGTATTATAAAACAATTACCGAGCTTGAGAAGATAAACAAGATATGTATGTCATGGTATGTAGATGTCAAGATGTTGTTGGTTGGGTTGATGAATATAAAAATAGTTTAGAGTTTGTTAAAAATAAAAATAAATGTTTTACATAACTGAAGTTGAAAAATATAATATTTTTAAAATTACTGTAAAAATATTGAGAGAGAAATGATTTTAAGACAATGAGTGCGGTAATTGAATTTAGACATATTTTTATACATAAATTATTATTATTATTATTTTAATTTTTTTTTTCTCAATTGCATGTTTGAAAGGACCACTTAAGATTTGTGTATCATTTCTCTACAAATAAATATGTTAATTTTGCCGCTCATTTCTTAATTGACATATATATATATATATATATTCAAATGTAATGACTCAAAATTTGTTTTTACCACTACATAATTTTTTTTTTGTAATAAATAATGTGCTTAACATATATTTAATATTCCAACTTAGATATTTTATTATAAAATAAAATAATAATAATTTTAAATACGATAAATAATTTTAATTTGTATAGTACATAATTTGTTTTTTGTAATAAATAATGTGCTTAACATATATTTAATATTTTAACTTAGATATTTTATTATAAAATAAAATAATAATATTTTTAAATACGATAAATAATTTTAATTTGTATAGGTAAAATTACTGTTAATTTCAAATCAAATATTTTAAATAAGATAAAAAAATTAATTTATTATACATCTTATTTTAAATAACTATTAAAATATTTATTAAATAAATAATAGTAATTTATAATTAAATATTTTTTTATATATATAATACATTATTATAATTTTTTATATTATAAATTTATTCTAATAAATATATATATTATAATCCATTATTTAAAAAATATTTTTATAAAATAAATTCATTATTTATTTTAATAGTATATTTTTTAAGTTATCCTAGTTGAAGAGTTAAATTTATAATTTTGAAGACAAGAATTATGGTGGACTTAAGATATGAGTCTCCACTAATTTAATAAGATATTATAATTAAAATTTAAAAAATTTAATATAATTAACCATTTTAATATATATATATATATATATTTATATTGTATTGTTATTTAAAATATTTAATTTTGAAATTATCATTAATTTTAGTGTATACAAATTAAATTATTAATTTTATTTAAAAATAAATTATAATTTCAAAATATTTTATTATTTTCATTTTGTAATAAAATAATTAAATTAAAACATTAAATATACATTATGAACAGAATTTCAACGAGAGGTTATGTGTATTAAAGTTATATTAGTTTTTTTATATATAATTTAATAAATTTTGTCAATTTTGTATAAACAAAAACTTAATAAATTTGACAAATTTTGTCAAGATGTATAAACAAATTATTTTAGATACATAAATAGTTAAATTTGACACCTTAAACTAAATTAGTAAGAAAAAGTGGTATTATTCTTGATTGAAATTATGACATAAATTTTATATAAATTTGATGTAAACAAGTATTTTTCTTTTTTTAACTAGATATAATATTTGCTTTTTGTTTCTAACTTTTGGATCATCTATCTCTATCTATTATTTGTTATCACAAATATTTGATTTTTTGTTGTTGTTGTTGTCTCTCTTTGTTTTTAATTTGTTTTCAAAATTAACCTCTAATAAGAGTTTGAATGTTCTTTGACAATTTGAAAAAGTAGATAAATGTCAACCAAATCCTCTTAATTGTCAAACAATGCATAGATTTTATGCAAGAAAAATCATTTTCTAGTGTATAACATGAAATTAATGTACAATTGACCAAACATTGTATTGAATTATGCTAACCAGAACATAACAAAGCTTTTGGCTCTTACATGTCAAATATTAAGCATGGTCTTCAACCAAAATCTATGAAACTTTCGAGAGACGTTGAATTACTTGTGTCGGGAGGCATTATTCTCTTTGTCGAACTACCCAAACGAGATCTTGTGAGTTGAGTTTTTCGTAATTCTTAATTCAGCCATTGAAATGAAAGTTGAAGTCTTTACACCTTTCGATTTGTTGATCGACAAAAGAAATAATAGTTTGAAGGTAGTGTTCAATTATAATAAAATTGATTATCTTTTTCTTATGATTATGAAAAATAAAGATGACTAGAACACAATTTATAAGTGCATCATATACTCACTCGAAGAGAAATAGTTGTTAGAGAAGAATCAACAACGTATCAATATGGGAGGAGAAGTTTATCGATGGAGAATAACGTTCTCTTCAACCATTGTGTTTATTTGTTGTCAATTTTTTATTGTTATTTATCGCGTAAAAGCGAAAACTATTTCTCTCAAATGATTATCGACGCGTGCAAATAAAGGTGAAATCATCGCACTTGTCAACTGCAGATCTTTTCATGAACAAGTATAAGACAATGCGTCTCTTTAAGTTCCGTAAAGACTTATTCATGATATGAGTATAGAATATAAATATTAAAAAGAGTGATTGAACAAATTTTGAGGAAGACATTATCGAATATTGAAATATTAGAATATGTTGTGTTGCTGACTTTAAATTAATAAATAGAAAGATGTCATTTAATTAATATGGGAATATAAAGATTTACTCTTACAATCTAGCGAGTTACGGTTATTATGACGAAGTAAAAGGTGATAAGAAAATGATTATGAGACGTGAAAGACATTAATGTTACTAACAAAATTTCAAAATATAATTAAAGATTTATTTTATTCAAATAATTGTAAATTTTATATAAGTGCTAAGCAAATAGGAAATTATATGTAAAATCGAATTGATATAAAATTATGGAAACCAATTGAAATGAATGGAAAAGTTCAGGAAATGTAAAAGAAAACAAAGAACATTATTTTTAGAAAAAGAAAAGAAGAACATTGTTAATCATTTTCTAGAAATAAACTTGGGCTACTAACCTATTTGATAAACTCATGTATGAATTTCAGATAAGGATTGGTTTGGAGGTTGTGACATCGATCGCTGAAAATTTGAACAAATAGATTTTAGAGAAGATATGAGAAAGCGGTTTTATAGCCAAATGAGTTGAGCAAAAATAGAGATAAAAATGAAAATGGCAAAGAATTTAATGGAAATGCTACTGATATTTTGTTGATTTTATTCCAAAAAGGTTATATTATATAATACAGAAGATATAGTAAGATATTTTATTTTATTTAACATCTCCTTAATTGCTGTTTAGTCATTTATTTTCATGAATTCAATCTCCATATCTTCTACAATTAGTAATCAAATATAAAGTTAACAAATAAAATAGAATAAATATAATTTTGTTAAATTCATTGATATTATTATGCATGCAACAATTCAAATAAATTATATAACCATGTTTGTAGAAAATACTTGGCTTTAATTACTCAATTTTGTTTAAAATGTATGAATATTAAATATATATAAATTGAAAATTTTGATTTTCGCGAATTGGAATCATGTGGAGGCACTGGAGGTTGCATTAATAAGCTCAACAAGAGTTCTAAAATTGCGAAAAATGTTATGAGACAACGATGCACTTACCCAGTAATGGAATTTCGAAATTGGAATTCCGGTCCTCATCGATTGAAGTTGTAAGAATTTGACATGAATGATCACTTTAAAAAAGGCTCTAAAACTATTCTTCAATCAATCTAAGGAGTAAATGATGGGTAAAGAGGTGCTTAAAACTATATCAAAATTAGCTTTTCCTTCATATTTTAAAAAAAAAAATTGAATTTGAAATTTTGAACTTCTTTGATAAAAAAAAATGATTCTGCCCATCACAATTCCATAAATAATAATGAACAATATTGCATAAAAAATAATTAAAATAAATAAGAAAATTTTCTAATCACGTTTTTTCAACAAAACTCTAATGGTCCGTAAATGCGGCAACAAAGGTCTCTACTCGGTCGTGCTCAATGAGTTGGATGGTGGACTCTACGACAACTCGACTGAGCGCGTCGAAGAAGACAAAATAGGAAAGGAAAACATGATGATCTTGGTCATTGATCTGACTATATATTCCGATGGTTGAGATCCTAGATGACTTGGTGTGTTTTGAGCCTTGGATCTAGAGATGGCGCGGGTTAAGATCACGTATTTTGATGGACTCATGGTCGTTGGCATACTTGTTTTATTAATAACTTCTTTATTTCATTTTAATCTGATATATATTTTAAAAGAAATCTTTAAAAATTGTTTCAATTTTTCTTTTAGATATAGATGTTAGAGAGTCTAAATCTTTAATCCTTAAGTCTATAATCTATATACTCTATGTCGATAAATTGAGATAAACTGTAATTGCGAAAACGTACCTGGATCTTGAATGAAGAACGGTCCATTAAGTCGTTCTTCATTATTCTCTTCTTCTCTTGATCTTGATCTTCTTGTTCTGGATCTAGACCTGATTGTAATGTATGATGTGGGTGGGGGTTAAGTCTTCCAACCCTATATCGATAGCCCTCTTTAGTGTTCTTGAGAGATGAATAAAAAACCTTATTGTCCGATGAGAGAAACAAATAGGTAGGCTATATATATGGGTTGGGGACCTAGCCCTAATATACCCATTTATTATTCGGCCTATCAACGTAATAATAAATGATATTTCTGCTTCTACACAAATAATCCCCATATTTATTATAGATGTCTAAATAAGCCCCATAATCTTTATACTTTAATAGATCACTTTAATTTTAATTGGGCTTTAATCTTTATTATGATAACAACTAATATACAATTATAAATAATATATGTACCCAAATATTGGAAATAATTCTAACAATCTCCCACTTGGGTCATAAATTCCAAATGATATCTATACAAGCATCACAATATAAACTCCCACTAAAACTGTATATCATCTAAATATGCAATATCCATATGAACAATATGTTCATGAAAGACCTCGGATAGCAAATATTTAGAGAACTGATCCGTAATTTTAGAGTTTGTCCAAATATGCTAGTTAGATAAGTAAACATTCTAAATTCTTTATTTTTCAAATAGTTCGACTTAGTCGAACTCATATTACTCTTAAAGTAAAAGAACTGCAAATTATTGTCACGTAATAACTTTAGTGGTCTTTCTATATCATCTATAATTTGCAACCTCATGACAAAACTTTGCAGTCAGATTCTTTAATTGGATGTCACAAAACACCTAATAAATTATGCCATCATGTCGAAATAATTCTAGTGTCTGCTTAACACTCTTACAAGAATTAATTATTTAAACTAATAATTAAACTAAAAGTATGTGGCACGAATTTCCGACTGTTTTGGTATCCAAAAAAAATCGAATCAAAATACCAAATGATCTCTATCCGATTCGATTTCACTATATGAGTATGTAATGTTTTGTTCTTAAAATATCACATTAGTTGTTTGGTTGCTTTTTTAATGATCCAAACTAGGATCCTTCAAGTATTTTTCCAACATCATAAATGTACTTAATTTCTTAATTCATATAATCTAGAACATACATTAAACTCTTGTTTAAGGAGTATTATGTATATATTTATTTTCAAGGCTAATCTTGAAGTACTTATGAGACTAAATTTGTCTCTAGATCTTTCAAAATGTCCATAAATTAACATCTAGAAATTCTTTAGTCTAGTTTATTTTCTTTAAACCTATAAGGCCTGACCTTAACTGGACAACCCCAAAAGAATTCACTAGTTCTTTTAGTTGAATCTTTATTCCATATATACGTTGTAATTCTTAACTCTTCCTTCCAAATGAATCAATTACATGAAGATATTCCATAAATGATTGTTTCCAAATAAAAAAAAAAGTATCTAAAGTAGTTCTTTATTTCTTCATCTTTAATATGAATTGCCAATACCCACGTCAATGTTTCTTTCACCATCAATTGACTTTTGACAATTAATTCAACCGTACATCAACACATTTACTTTAGTAATATTGAAGTTACCATCAAATGTGTATGAGTACTGAAGTTAAATTACTCTTAGAACAAACAAAACAAACTATAATATGTATTCTTTTATGCACCACTTTCTTTAGTAATTTTCTTTTAGGTGCAATATTTGCATTTTTTACAACCTCATTTCTTTATTATGTATTAAGGTATTTGCTAAGTGAACACTATTTATGTTATTTTTGTTTCAATCTTTTATTTTTCTTACACACAATTGATGTGAGTTCATATAGAGACTATGTCTCCCTTTAGACAACAACAATTCACATCAATTAACTTAAGTGTAAATAAGAAAATCCAAATTAGATGCATGAGAATACATTATTGTAACTCTGACTTTAATGCATTACTTTTGAAGCAAAATAAAACATATATTATTTATGAAATCTTTATTCTAATAATACCCTTAGCAATTTTAACCCTTTTAGATATAATTCTTAAAATACAAAAAATTCTAAATATGTCTTAAAAATTATATCATATAAAATGAACTTAAGATGTTGACAAGAAAATAATTCGTATAAGCAGAAGTGTTAACTTGATTAGATAACAAAACAAATGAACAACCATACTCACAAAATTTAATAATCACATAAATTCAAAATAATGGTACGTCTCATCATAAGATACCAAACGCAACATTAATATTTAGTCTTTGGACATTAAATATTAACTTGCAAATGGTACTCTTTTGTAGTAATAAAATACTAACAATAAGTCCTGTTTGTGTTATCTTTGGATATTCCAATTATTCACATGGCCCACCGAATAATTGTTACATATTTATTACCACATGTGCATAATGTTATTCTGACCAATTATTTATCTTCCTTTGGGCCGATTAAATAACAGCATGAAATACATACACACTACCTTCTTAATTTATAAAACATATTAACCTTCACAAGAGAGCCTACTTTGGTAGGATGTTGCTTCAATTAATTGATTTAATAAATTAATAACTTATGTACATACTTTAAGTGTGTAACTCGACCAATTATTAAACTTCCTTTTGTCCGATTAATAATCGCATAGTTACAAACACAACTGTCTTAATCTTATAAAACAAATATGTTCTATAAATTAATAATTTGTACATTATTTAAATTTGCAATCTGACCAATTATTAACCTTTCTTTGGGCCGATTAACAACCGCATAATTACAAATTTAAGTGGGCCTAAAATTGTACCAAATTTTGAATGTGTTATTGATACGGAAAATCCGAATGTTGTTATATGTATCAAAATTGCATAAATTACATATGTGTTACACAAAATAAATAATTGTGATTTTACTAATTATTCAATTATTTCTTAATATCAATCAACACAATATATACATAATGACCAAAATATGTATATATATTCGAATGTGTAATATAACATGATTGATTATTCATCCAAATATAATAATAATAATACTAAATAGTTAAATAATCAATTACACAAATTACCTAAAATTCTAAAATTATCAATTATTAGGTTAATTTATTTCCTTAATTCTTGATAAATAACTTAATTCTTGATAAATAAGTTATTGATATTTATTTATTCTTTAATTGTAAATTATTATTATTAATAAAATAATAATATATCGTAAATATATATATTAAAATTCTAGAATTTCATTCTATATTTTACTTTATTCTTAATTGTATATAAATGTATTAATATTCTAAAACTGAATTCCTTAATTCCTTAAATACTTATATAATTAGAATGATCATAAATTATTATTCTAAAATTCAAATTTCATTAGTTAATGTGGGAATTTGGTGAGGGAATTTGGTGAGGGAATTTGGTGAGGGAATCACTTGGCATAATTGAAAAAATAAAATAATTTCTCTCTTTTCTCTCTTTCCTCCCACTTTTATATTTTTCAACCAAATAACAAATAAAGGTGATTCCAAGTCATTCCCTCACCAAATTCCCTCTCTCTATCACTCACTGCTCTATATATATATAACCGAAATATATATAATATACTTATTAATATCTCCTTAATTAATTCTTTAATTATTAATTTGACCAATTCTTTTTTAAAAAAAATTCAACTCTTTAGCATAGATTTCTCTCAATATATAATTAATTAATTCTTTAATTAATAATAATTAATCATAATTAATTATTATTCTAAAATCTGAATTCTTTAATTAATTATAATTACTAAATTCCATATATATATATATTATATAATATATATTTCTTTAATTAATTATTTAAATAATAATTAATATAATAAATTCTATAATTAATAACAAATATATAACTTCAAATAAGTATATATAATAGAAATAATTTCTCCTTAATTATCTCACTTTTATTTTATATATATTATTTAGAATTAACTTATTCAACTTCCTTATCGTCCTGATCAGTTATATGCTAGGCATTCAACTTTTTTTTTATCCTTACTATTATCATTAAACTCTTACAAATTCAATGATCTATACTAATCATATTAGTTCTCGAAATAGATGAAAACATATATGAATATGTTTTAAAATTCTTATAAACCTAAATTTCAATAGATAGACATAGAGATGGCTTTGATACCACTTGTTAGATTCTTTAGTCTAAATTTTTAATCCTTAAGTCTATAATCTATATACTCTATGTCGATAAATTAAGATAAACTGTAATTGCGGAAACGTACCTGAATCTTGAATGAAGAACGGTCTATTAAGTCGTTCTTCATTATTCTCTTTTTCTCTTGATCGTTTCTTGATCTTGATCTTCTTGTTCTGGATCTAGACCTGATTGTAATATATGATGTGGGTGGGGGTTAAGTCTTCCAACCCTATATCGATAGTCCTCTTTAGTGTTCTTGAGAGATGAATAACCCTCTTTAGTGTTAACCCTCTTTAGTGTTCGTGATAGATGAATAAAAAACTTATTGTCCGATGAGAGAAACAGGTAGGCTATATATATGGGTTTGGGACCTAACTTAATATACCCATTTATTATTCAGCAACGTAATAATAAATGATATTTCTACTTCTACACAAATAATCCCCATATTTATTATAGATGTCTAAATAAGCCCCATAATCTTTATACTTTAATAGATCACTTTAATTTTAATTGAGCTTTAATCTTTATTATGATAACAACTAATATACAATTATAAATAATATATGTACCCAAATATTGGAAATAATTCTAACAATAGATAATAGTAATTATAGGTTTCAGAAATTAAATTTATCAAATATTTTTTTTTGGCAAAATTCATTTTAATCTTTTGGATAATCCTTTTAGCACTTTTTTAAAAGATTCATACTAATCCTTTATTATCAATGAGACAATTTAATTATACAAGAATAACATATTTGACTACAAACTTGATTAGAGGACTTTTAACATGCTTAGATGGCAGCGTGTACCTTACCCGACTGTCGACTGTCCCGACAGTAGTTAAGTACCTATTTTCAAACCCGATTTTTATTTCACTACCTGACCTTGAACCTTAGCCATTTGGCATTCATATTCCGTTAGTTGTGGTTGATTAGCCGCTGGATTTGTTTTTTCCTATGATCCTAGGGGGTTAATTACTTCCTCATGTTGTACCCGTGTAGGTAGATCAATATCCTCTTTGGAGTCTTCGTAGAGAGAGACTTCTTATTGAACTTTATGACCAGTGGGATAGGAATTAATGGGAGTGAACATAACCGGAATAGCTTAGTTAGGAAATCGAGGAGAAGAAGGCATGTTTTGGGATGTAGACAAAATTTGATGATTAGTTAAAGAAGTTTTGATCAACGCGAGTTGATCTGTTACATGTTACATGTTGCAAAGCCTCCTTCATTTCTTTAAATTTGGCACGAGGAATGTTTTAGGTATTGAGGGTTCTTTGGACATTTGGTGGCATATAAAACGTTCAATTTTTGGATCTCTCTTTCTAGGGGCCATGTCGGCTTGTCGTAGTCGTGGACTGTTGCGAAAAAAAAGAGGTGAAGGTTTATAGACTATAACATAGTACAATACAATGCATATGCATATAAGGTGAATCCTAGAGAGTAAGCATCTATTTTTGTGATTCAATTAACAAACACAAAGTTGTATATAAACATACTCGCAAAGTTTGTTATAGACATGACTCTCTTGTTGATATTTTACAAAGAGAGTCTAAAAGGGAAAAAGTTTGGGATTAAGGCTCTAAGTTCAACTATAGCTTGTTCCCATGCTAGAAACTTTCTCATGATGGGATTAGTCCATAAATCTCATGATTCCACTCGTTTTGGTGGAAGTTGTTGATCCAAGGAATTATGGAGATGTCACTTAGTGTGGACATCGTCTAAGATCAGGGTTTTCCAAAGAATTTTACAAAGATGCATTGTTTTGAAATGAAGGAACATGTTTGAGATGCTCACTTAGACTATACATGTATATACATAATACATATATAGTAGTCACATAAGGATTGTAGTGACGAGGTCTTTTGGTTGTCTAAGAATGACAAACAACCGACTTTGTTTGAGTATCCATGTTTTTGTTATAAGGGGGATCATAATAGAGTTTCATTCTTTGATAGTGGGGTAAAACTGTTGCCATAAATTAGGGAATATCTACTCAATTGGGGATTTACCCTAACCTCCACAATGTATGCGTTCTATCGAACGACTCATTGCCAAAGGGTGGGTCGATTCTGGGCATTCTAGTTTTTTATTTCGCCACATCACTTGGTTTATAACAAGTTGTCATTCCTCATTGACAATCTTTTCACGCAGGTGTAGAAGTACCGATCTTGGTCGTGTACTTCTTTACAAATAAGAAGAGGGTAATATACTCTTTTCACATAAAGGCTTTAAATAGGATACAACATATGTGTCTTTTATGTGTTGTACTTTTCAAGACAATCCTATTAAGTTGAAAGCATGATACAAACATTTTAAAAACAAGTTTATGTTTTCGAGTTAAACATTTAATTCCCAGCAAAGTCGCCAAAAAACTGTAACCTCCGGAAAATCCTTAAGTTTCGGTTCTGTGGAAAAGTTCGAGGTTCAAGAATTTCAACATCGGTTTGCGTGTCAGGAATTTTGTTTTAAAATAAAACATTATTTTTAAAAGATGTCACTAATTCCTGATATATTTTGAAATTAATTAAAAATAATTAATTTCGGGGTTCAATTTTATATAATTTGGGGATTTACGGTAATCAATCACAATTTTATTTTTAGAAATACGCCGGTTTAAATTAATTAAACATAATTAATTTAAAAGATTATTTAGTTTGAAATAGAGTCGCCAATTGATATTTGAAAATCAATAATAGTTGACATACGATTACAAACGTAATGACTAGAGTTTTCTTTTAGTTCGTAGTTTGGTGATACTCGAGAAATGATTTCCGTGCTATATCTTTCGTACCCGTTTTAAAAATGGTCTCTACTTATACAGTTGAGTTTTGAAAATCAGTTGTATAACGTTTTATTTTACCGATTATTCTTCCGGTCCTAATCATGTTTTTAGGTTTAGCATTAAACATCAATATTTAAATGTTGATACATGTTGCCGATGACTTTGATTAGGGAGGAAATACCTAAAGAATATAAGTTATTTTTAAGGATTTTATGGTTTAGAAATAAACCCCAAATAAAGCCTTGGTCAAAATATTTGTTTGGGAAACATCCTAAAAATATTTTGAAATAATTTTCCGATCCCTCGAGATTTTTAGAAAATAGATTTAAGTTCCAAAATTACAAAAATAATTTTGGGTTTATAAAATGGAACCAAACAAAGTCCTAAACCCGAGGTTCATATTTATTGGTTGGGGTCTAGAGACCCTCGGTTTGAGTGCTAAGGACATCCGGTCCTTGGTTGAATTTATCGGTCTAGGTGTACAAACCTATCGGTCATGGGTTAGCCCTAGGCTAGATTTATCGATCGAGGTGTATAAACATTTCGGTCCTAAGTCTAGGAGTCTAGGTCCTAGGGTTTGGGATTCTCGATCCCAAGGTTAAAACTCTCGGTCCTAGGTCTAGGAGGCTCGGTCCTGGATTTTGGGAGTCTTAGTCCCAATATTAGAACTCTTGATCGTAGGTCTAGGAGGCTCGATCCTAGGGTTTGGGAGTCTCGGTCCCAATGTTAAAACTCTCGGTCCTAGGGTTTGGGAGTCTTAGTCCCAATGTTAGAGCTATCGGTCTTAGGTCTAGGAGGCTTGATCCTAAGGTTAGAACTCTCGGTCCTAGGGTTTAGTAGTCTTAGTCCCAATGATAGAACTCTCGGTCCTAGATCTAGGAGGCTCGGTCCTAGGGTTAGAACTTTCAGTCCCGGGTTTTAGGAGTCTCGATCCTAATGTTAGAACACTCGGTCATAGGTCTCGATCCTAACTCAAGAACATCGGTCCTATGTCTCGATCCTAACTCAAAAAGATCAGTCATTGGTCTCAGTCCTAAATCAAGAACACCGGTCATTGGTTTTAGTCCTAACTCAAGAACATCGATCATTAGTCTCGGTCTGGACCGAGAATCCTCGGTCGGATCTCTCGGTCCTAGGCTAACAAGCCTCGGTCCTCAAGAACACAAGGATCCAATTTTTAAATTTATTTTAGCTTTCATTCTTTGATCTAAGAGCTTGGATAGATTCACAAAGCTCCCATGAACATGTTGATCATAACCTCAAGGTATTAATCGACCTAGATGATGATCAATTTGTTTAAAACAGTTTATGATAAAAAAAAAATCGAGTTTTAATTTTAAGGCTATTTTTAAGTATAATGAGTTATCTAATAGCTTCTCTATACTACATATACTTGATTGGTACCAAAACACGAATATTACTTGTTCGTTTTGACCAAACCAAGAACTAAAATTTTTATTTATTTTTGGAAATTTTGATATTGATAAAAAATGATCGGGGTGGATCAAACATGATCGAAATTGTTGTCCAACATCATTACAATCATGTTGGGAAGTTTTTTGGGCTGTGATTCAACATAATAAACCCAAGAACATCAATTTTATTTTTTTGATTTTAAAAATTCAAATTTGGGTTTTTGTTATTTAGAATGATTGATCGATTATATTTTATCGAGATAGTTTCCAAATTATTTAAGGATGAATTTTTAACCATAAGACACCATAAACAACAAGCATACAAGTTTATACAATTTAAAATATACAAATTTCAAATTCAAAATGTAAATATGAATTAGATGGTGATTGGAACCTTACTAAGGATTGGAGAACACTCCTTGATCCTTAGGGAATCTTTTTGAATGCATAGATCCGAGCTTTCGGGCTTCAAACAGAAAATTCAAAAAATCTGAAAATCTTGAAGCTTTAATGACAAATTTTGATTTTCTTCTGTTTGAAGGGTGTATGTTGGTTGGATGGTTGTCTTCGGAATGATCTATGGGAGCTATTTATAACTTCCCAAGGTCGGTTGGAGGCGTCTAGTGGGCTGAATCAGCCAAAAGCCATTAATGGCGTTTTGGTTGTTCTTTAGTCAACTGGCCGGAGTAGGTTGTGACGAGACATATTCTTGTTGGGAGAATGATCATCATCGTAGGGTGATCATTATGGGCTTTAAATCAGTCAATTTGGTGGACCGATGACTGAGTTCAAAAAATAGAAGATCAACACGGTTCTTCATGCTTATCTAGATGGTGGTCACGATGAAGAAGAAGACCGGAGCAAAAAACAATGTCGTTTTGATGTTGGGACGCGCTCTGTTAGTGGCCCGTCCAACGTCGTTGGAGTTTATGCATTCCGTTAGTATTCCAGCTAACAGACGTTTACTGATTTACTATGTCCCCGGGTGCGCATTGCTCTGGCTACAAGCTATGCGAAATCCAACGCTAATCGGATGGTCCTGGCGTGCACTCCAACTAATTTCCTTAGTTTTGACCACACATGATCACACATATATATATTTTTATTAAATCCTTAAGATTTTATTTGAAATTAATTTTTTTCACCCTTCTTGCTTTAAATACACAATATATTAAAATAAATATTACAGATATTTTACCAATTTATTTTATTTTTTAGGATTTAAATAAATAATTGTTTTTAAATTAAATGGATACAACAATTCATTAAAATTATTTATTTTTGTCCTTTAATTTTTCTAAAATTATTTTGAGATAATATGGAGGACAAAATTTATCCTAAATAATTTTTTTATTATTTTGGCTTAACCCTTAATTAATTTGATTAATTAGTACACAATTAATCTTAATTAATTTTTTTTAAATAGGTTTTTGGTCATGGGGTTAATTATTTTGATTTTATTTATTCAAAAATAATTCAAAATATATTTTTTTTAATTTTATAAATTGGAGTGTAGATTTTTATTGTTTACAGAGTGTTCCTATCGAATTGAGTTTGAATACAACAAACTGTTTTTTGAAAATGTTGATTCGAGTATGATAACTAACAAAAGTTATCTAGCCAATTTATAACGAGAGAGTTTAGAAAGATATAACCTAAAACATGTTGAGGTTGGAGTGACCTGCTGATGCATAACATGCGTTAAGGTGTTTCATAGCGTTGTTGTATGTATCTTTCTTTGGTGGTTATCCTAACAAGGATAATTTTTATGAATCATATTTTTACAGAACTTAACAAAGTACCCGTAAAATCCATGGGATAATGATAATCATAGGGATTGAAACATTAACTCATGTCTAGCATGAATATCAACGGATTATTCAAGTATTGGTCATGTATAAATGGCTAAGGTATCATGAGTTATGCTTGGTAGCATGAAAGTTGTAGTAACTATTCATGTGGGCTACTAACAAGTAACTTCTTAGGGAGATCATAGACATATGATCATAAGATTATCAACTAATCAGTCTTGGTGAGAAAGCTAACAAACTTTCCGGGGGATTACTATCATGTATATATGATCAAGGTGTCGTCAATGTTTATCACTGGAGTTAACAAACTTTCCGCGAAGATTACTCACAAGTGAGATTGAGAACGATTATGTATAAACGATCGCAATACTATCAACCTATAGACTTTCAGGTATCGTGACTTGACAACGAAACATTTATTGGAGTACCTCGGAAGATAGGATTTTGTATAAAAAATCTTTTGAACCCTCATTTTTTCCAGAGTTTCAAAACCACATCCTAGATCCCAACATTTATTTAGTTTTGGTGCAATCAGATTTACTGTAATAATCAATTAATATAAATTTGAAAAAATCCACATCAAATTTGAATTTTATAAGAATTTGTGAAAATAGTTTTTAAAATCAAATTGAACAGTTTATAACTAAATTGAATGATAATTATTCATTAAAATTAAAAAATATCAAATCAACTTCATTAAACTAAAATTATTTTTAAAAAGTTTGAAACTAGGTTTAAATCTAAACAAAGATAAACCTTTACATTAAACATTCAATTCAAATCATTAACAACAAATATTATATCAATAATCTTAACTCAATATTATTATTTCAAACTTAAATTAAAAAATTAATATAAAAATTAAACACATTGACAATTTCATACAACAATCTCAGCTCTCACATAAGTCCCAACAAATTATTATCTATCTAACACTTCTCCGTTCATTGACATTTCTGTTTACAAAGGTTGTTGGTAGTTTTCTTGCATCGAGATGGAGTTAATATTCAGTGTATTTTAGTACACGATTTCATCCAGGTCGAATGAATGAAGTGGGCTTTGATCGAGTGGTTTGACAATCCATTCTTCTATATGCGAAAGTGAGAATCCTCTCGTGCGCCAGCCCGCCTTTCAATTCATTCTTCATCCGCACGTCTACTCTCACAAATCCGCACGTCTACTCTCACAAAACGGAAGTCGTCATCATGCTTACCGAAATTTCGCCTTTTGGAACCTCATCTTATCTTACTAAGGTGGATGTTCCCAAGGCACACATTGGCATGAGATTGACTAACGTAACAAAAGATTAATAAAAGAATAAAATTGTTAGAATAGACTTTTATAGGAAAAATTAATTTACAGCAAAGAAATTGTAGTTATTGTACCTTTACAATGACACAGTTGTTCAGGCCAAGCAAGTGAGTCTTCAAGTACTGATTTGTTTATTGGAGCTGGAGGACTGAAGTTATTGATGGCGGTTCGGTTAGGGACCCATCACTATTTGTAGGTCACGGTCACGGTAAAAGTAAAAAAAATTAGTCAGCAGCCGTTTATTAGGCAACAGAATGTTAAGAAGAGAAGAAGTTCCAGTTTATCACCTTTTCATCTCCTGTTATGTGCGAAGCTACACATTGCAGTAGAGCAAGTATATCACAGATACGATCAGATGGAAATGGAGTGAGATGTCACCAAATTTTCCTAAAAAATTAATTGATTTTGTTGTAAGAAATCTCAATCAAAAACTTATCAAAAGAGGAAGAAGAAGAACGGAGAACATAATTACCTGCAACAACACACCAAATCCAAATCTCATTTGAAGACGCATCAAGCTCTTTATCCTATATACTCCATCATAGACATAAACTGTAACAATTCTACTTACATTCCATTTGAATCGTACGACTTCGATTTTCCCAGCGTATTGAAAATTTCTTTGAATCTCCATCTCCGATCACTTTGATAATCACATCACCAGAACTTCTGATACTTCTCGCAACAAGAGATTCAAGAAGAATACTAGATTTGAAAAGAATTGATAAGCGGCGACCAAATCGAAAACCTAGATTCAAGAAAAATTATGATTTCTTACAAACCCCAGTTCACGTTTTATACAATTTATTAGTCCGTATATACAAAATACATTTCAGTCCGTGGATGATTTTAAACTTATAAAATTATATTAAATATTTATAATTCTTATCAATATTTTCCCTTTTCTCTATTAATTTGCTCTTAATTTTGTATATCTCACTTTTTTTAAATTAATTTTTTTATCTATATCATCAAGATTTCACTGAAAAATACTTAAAATTAAAAATGGATTTATTTTATTTTTTTATAAAATTATTTGTTAGGTTACATTATTAAAATTAGTTTTTAGACGTATTAAAGTGTGATTTTTTATTTTATTTTATTAAATTGTTTTTTTATGATGATTCATATATAATTTAAGAACATTTTTTAATTGAGGCTTCAAAGAAGGTTTTTGTCAACTTAAACAAGTCGCAATCTCTGGCTGGAAATTAAATCAATATACGAAGGAAACAACGGTCCAAGAAAGTATTATCTCCAAAAGGATATTGTCATACTACATCAAGGATCAAATGACCTAGAAGAATACTACTATAAGGTTAGACGCGTGTGGGATGAAATGCTTAGTTTGAAACCGCTTAGAAGATGTAGGTGTAAAAGAACTAAGATAAATTGGGATGGATGTTTTCTGGAACTTGAAATGATTCAAGATGACGAAGAGAATAAGTTACTCCATTTTCTGATGGGACTTAATGATTAGTATGAATATGTGAAGGATCAAATACTGATGCAAGAACCATGGCCTACTATTTACAAGGCTTTTACAATGTTGCAGAATGTGGAAAAGAAAAGTTATATAAGAAATGTCAATCAAGACAACTCAGTATATGCAAGAGAACGAAGAAGCAATTCGGACAAGTCTAAGTTCAAGAATCTTCTGTGTTTTCATTGCGGAGGTGGGGCCATTTGAAGGAAAATTGTTTTAAGATGGTTGGTTATCATGCTTCAGAGAAGGATTAGTATGGAGATGCAACTTTTGAAGAATACATAATGTATAAAAAAAATTTCTGAAAAACATGAGAGATGTCAAAGTTAAAGGAGCATCCAGAGCATTCTCAAGTGACACAACTATGGGTAAGTGTTCTAAACTTATATCTCATTCATATACATTTTTTTGAGTTTAACGTGAGCAAGAAAAACTTAGTTAAAGATAAAATTGAATGATTAATAGACTCGGGTGCATCATGTCATGTATGCAATAACAAGAATCTAATGAAAGACATTAGGAAATTAGAGAGTTCTAGACTTATGTATTTAGCTGATGGGTCATTTAAATCAATTTCAAAAGTATGAACAATTATTATTTTAAATGAGTTAATACTTAGTGAAGTTCTATTTGTTTCATATTTTAAATATAATCTGATATCAACAACTAAGTGTATTGATGATAACAAGAAAATTTGTATTTTCTCAAAAACAATGTGCATCTTGAAGGATCATAAACTTGCATCAAATGTTGAGATTGGAAAGGATAGGGAACCTGCATTTCATTTCTAGTGACACGATTACAAATAATGTTTCTGATATTTTTTTCTTAGTTCTAAAGACAATATATTTGATAGTACTTATTTCAATCAAACATTTAATAATTCAGTAACTGATTCTGAAGTTCTTCATAAAAGATTTGTCCATCCTTTCGATCGAGTTATTAAATCCATTTACCTGAATACCTTGAAAAAAATAAACATTGTTCTTCATGCTCATTATCTAAGTCAATTAGATTACCTTTTAATGATAGTGTTACTAAGACTGATAAAATCTTTGAATTGATTCATGTTGATTTTTGGGTGCCCTATCGAGAGGAGTCAATTTTAAACTGTTCTTACATGATTACCATTATTGATGGTTTTACTTGGATTTATCTTATTCCTCGTAAGACACTTGTATTTAAAAAACTGCAATAATTTTTCATACTTATTAAAAATCAATATAAAACAAATGTAAAAATAATTAGGACTGATAATGGAACATAATTTATTAATGATAGGTATTCCAATCATTTTAAACATCTAGGTATAATTCATCAAACAACATGTTCATACACCCCACAATAAAATGGTGTTGTAGAAAGAAAACATAAGCATCTTGTTCAAGTAGCGAGGTCTATCATGAATGATTCTCAATTCTTTTTAAAATTTTGGACACATTCATTACTCACTGCAACTTTTTTGATTAATCGAACACCAATGAAGAAAATTGATTGGAAAACTCAAATTTATATTCTTAATAAAAGAATTTTTTATTATAGTTATTTAATGTATTTGGATGTTTATGTTATACAACTAATGTATTGCCATAAATCAAAGTTTACACATAGAAGAAAAAAATGTGTTTTATAGGATATTTCATGAATCAAAAGGGGTATAATGTGTATGAACTAGAGACTGGAAATATATCAATTTCTAGCAATGTTATATTTCATGAGGAAATATTTTCATTTATGAAAGATGAAGTTTTATGAGATTATTCTAAAATGAAATTAAAAGATGTTCCAACTTTATTTAATGATGAAATGGAATATAATGTGGAAGAGTTTAAACAAAATGATTTATCTCAACCATCCTGATTTTTTTTCCTGAATCTGCATCTCATATTTAAAACCCTATGTCACAACAAAATGACACTGAAAATATTTGAAGGAGAAGTTCTAGAATTTCACATACACCAACATGGATGAAAGATTTTCTGTACCATGCAAAACACAGTTCATAGAAGGAAAAAAGATTTTATGCCTTCAACTTTTCCTTTTACAACTGTTTGTAATAATTTAAACTATACATAATTTTTTTAGGAAATATTGATCAATCATATGATCCAATTTCATACAAACAAGCTGCAATGAATTCAGATTGGGTTGAAGCAATGAATTCAAAACTTAATGTTTTAAACAAAAACAAGACATGGACTTTTACACAACTACTAAAAGGTAAAAAAAGCTATAAGATGTAGATGAATTTATAAAACAAAATTTAATTCTGATGGTAATATAAATAAGTGTAAAGCACGTTTAGTGGCAAAAGGATACAATCAGATTGATGGTGTAGATTTTCACCAAAATTTTGCTCCACTATTAGATTATTATTAACCTTGACAACTGCAAGTAAATGGAATTTACATCAGATTGATGTAAATAATGTTTTTTTGCATGGTTGTCTTGATGAAGATGTGTACATGTCAATACATGAAGGTTTGAATTGTAAATATTCAAACCAAATATGTAAACTCAATAAGAGTTTATATGGATTGAAACAGTCTTCAAGACAATGGCACTTTAAAATTTCAAAAAGTCTTTTAGATATTGGTTTTGTACAATCACAAAATTATCATTGCCTATTCATTAAAAGAATAGGAGAACAAGTCACTTGTTTATTACTATATGTTGATGATATTTTGTTGGTAGGTAACTCCTTACAATACATTGAATACGTTAAAAGTATTGTTGATTTTAAATATTCTATTAAGGATCTTGGCAATGCTAAGTATTTTTTAGGATTAGTAATCGTACATAATGTGGATGGTATATATGTGAATCAAAGAAAATACATTTTGGATCTTATTTCTGATCTAGGTTTGATTACTTCCAAACTAGTTAAATTAGCTGCAACTCTTATGACAAAAGGTGTGAAACTTGTTAATGATCTCATTCACGGTGATGTTAATCAATATAAAAGACTTGTTGGTCGCCTGTTATATTTAAACTTTACAAGACCCTGACATTGCTTATTGTGTTCAACAATTAAGTTAATTCATTAATAAACGATTTAAATCCCATTTTGAGGCTGCCATACAAGGTGTTAAATATCTTAAAGGGACTCCATATTTGGGATTATAAAATAAAGTAATAATATTTTTTAATTTTTAAATACGATAAATAATTTTAATTTGTATAGGTAAAATTAATGTTAATTTCAATTAAAATATTTTAAATAAGATTAAAAAATTAATTTATAATACATCTTATTTTAAATAACTATTAAATTTTTTATTAAAGAAATAATAATAATTTAAAATTAAATATTTTTTATATATATAATACATTATTATAATTTTTTATATTATAAATTTATTCTAATAAATATATATATATTATAAACCATTATTTAAAAAATATTTTTATAAAATAAATTTATTATTAATTCTAATAGTATATTTTTTTAAGTGATCCTAGTTGAAGAGTTAAATTTATAATTTTGAAGACATGAATTATGGTGGACTTATCTTGCCCTCAAAGTTGGGGATGGACGGGATACTAAGATGTGTGGGTCGTGGTACCTGCACCTTTCCTCCTCTGCTTTGAGAACCGCATGAACGGAGAGTGGGCAGAAGGGAAGGAGGATATGAGTCTCCACTAATTTAAATAATATATTATAATTAAAATTTAAAAATTTTAATATAATTAACCATTTTAATATATATATATATAATTATATTTATATTGTATTGTTATTTAAAATATTTAATTTGAAATTATCATTAATTTTAGTGTATACAAATTAAAATTATTAATTTTGTTTAAAAATAAATTATAATTTCAAAATATTTTATTATTTTTATTTTGTAATAAAATAATTAAATTAAAACATTAAATATACATTATGAACAAAATTTCAACGAGAGGTTGATGTGTGTTAACATTATATTAGTTTTTTATGTTAATTTAATAAATTTGGTCAATTTTGTCAAAAACTTAATAAATTTGACAAATTTTGTCAAGATGTATAAATAAATTATTTTAGATACATAAATAATTAAATTTGACACCTTAAACTAAATTAGTAAGAAAAAGTGGTATTATTCTTGATTGAAATTATGACATAAATTTTATATAAATTTGATGTAAACAAGTATTTTTGTTTTCTTAACTAGATATAATATTTGCTTTTTGTTTCTAAATTTTGGATCATCTATCTCTATCTATTATTTGTTATCACAAATATTTGATTTTTTTTGTTGTTGTTGTTGGAATTAAGCTAATTCCATTAATGAATGGAAATAAGATTGTAAATAAATAAAATCAAATAAAATTCACACAAATTCAAACGTGAATTAACGGTGAATTTAATCCAAATTATAATTAAATATTAATTGTTTAATTAATATTTAATGCCTAATTAGAAAATTAAAGCATAATGTTAGGATAAACATTTAGCTTTAATTGGCCTATTGGCTAACGTATGGACTCTTCAATTAGCTAGCATTAGCATTGAATGTCTAACATTGCATTTCTGCAAATCAACGTATAGGCTGATGTTAATTAGTTATGGATTAATTAACAAATGAATGAGCAATATTTATTGCTAATAAACGTTTGGATGATTTTATTTACAGGTTTAATTCTCAGCAATATATACCCATTCATTATTTCATTTTACATATACTTCATCCTTCAACTTTCTCACTCTAGAATTCCAAAAGTTTTCTTCTTGTTTTGTGAGTGTTCTTCGAGTTCTTCGCTCGATATTTTCCGTTGAAACCCGGTGATAGTTCAGGTACTTTATCAAGCTCGTTGTGTAGTGATTCCGGTGCTGAATCACTACTAGATTCGTTGTACCCTGGGAGACAGCCATCTGTGATAAGCTCTAGCACATGGGGAGACGGTTGAACTGTTTTAAGGGAAATGTGTTAAGCACATGCCTCGAATCAACAATTTATTCGGTGATATTGTTTTTCATATATTTTATTTATTTCATCTATTTGTAACACAATTTATATATATATTTCTGTTATTTTTCAAGACAAGATTTCTAACAATCTTAAAACATTTTCTTTGTGCTAAGCTATTTAAGAGCTTGCACCATCGAATATATTTTTTGTCTTTGATGTTTCAGAAATACGAGTCGCGGTGTTGCGGAAGAGATGATGTTCATTTCAAAAAAAAAAATGGAAAAGATTCATCTCAAGGAATCAACAAATAAAGATAATCTTTATTGCATATAAATATGTTTGATTATTAACACATATATTCTTATGCTGTTAAAGCTTAGTTTTATAAGCTAATATAATTTTATATGAAAATTTTCTCAAGAAACATTAATTTGTATATTCATTATACAAATGTTATATAGAAAATAAATTAGAACACAATAATTTAATTTGTTCTAGTCTTATTTAAAGATTTGTTTGGTTATTAAAATTATTAATAATAATGAATGAAAATAAAAAAGTAACTAATATGTTAGCTTTCAATTTTTATAAAATTTATGGTGTTAAAATTAATTATAATTGAAACATATGGTTTCAGTTTTAAAATAATTAATTATAATATATACCTTCTTTTTAATTAAACAATATAATTAATAAGAATATGGTAGGATGATTTAATAAATAAAGAGAGATGATATCTTTATTTATACATTGTTTTATATATTACATTTTATTATGATAATAAGTTATGGTTTTAAATGTGTATATATTCATTGTTTGACAGAGTTTAAGTCAAAAAGAAGAGAAAGTTAAGTTTCTCTAGAAAGAAGACAAAAGGTCATAAAAGCGGTACAACAATGAAATGGCGCATTGGTGCAGTGGTTCAAAGTTCAGACGCAATGATGCGTGACGGAAGGGAGGTCCCCTGTTCAAATCCAACTGATAAGATGATTTCTTTTGTAGAAATCAGACGTGATAAAATGACATTAGTCATTTACGTTGATTTCTTTTATAGAAATCGGACGTGATAAAATGACACTAGTCATTTATGGTGGAACCATTCAAATTTCTTGTATAGAAATTATTAGATGAATGGAGCCAATGATTTCTTTCATAGAAATCTGATGTGTTATAAAATGACACTAGTCATTTATGTTGAAACCATTCCAATTTCTTTTGTAGAAATTATGAGTTGAATGGGAGTAGTCAATGATTTTTTTTTTTTTTTTTTTATAGAAATCAGATTTGTTAAAATGACTTTAGTCAGTGATATTAAAACTATTTTAATTTCTTGTGTATAAGTTATGAGTTGAATGTGTAGTCAATGATTTCTTGGTAGAAATCAGACTCGTTAAAATGACTCTATCCATTAATGTTGGAGATGAATGAGGTAGTTAATGATTTCTTTATAGAAATCAGACTTGAGTCATTGATGTGAAAATCATTATAATTTCTTGTGTAAAAATTATTAAATGAAATGAAATGGGGCACTATAGAAATTATGTGATTCATAATGACAGAAAATGAAGGTCATATGTATAATGAGATTAAATAAGTTATTTGTTTTAGAACTTATTCTAATCATGCATTTAAAGAGACATGACTATGTTAGTCGAAATTTTCTTCGCAAAAATTGTCTCGGTGAGAACAATCTACTAAGATTTATTTTGAGCATGCATAGTCGTTTCACGCCGATTATTGTTCAAAACATGGCAATGTAAGTGCTTCGATTAATATATGAAATATTTGATTATGTGCTAATTGATTATTAATATAAATCATGCATATTAGCTAATAATATGATGATTCATGTTATTCATAATAAGTATGATTATCTAGAAATTTATATATATATATATATAAATTAAGATTTATTTTCTATCTATTTTTATTTTAATAGATAATTTTGAAATTTGTCACAAATCATGTGTTCTTTAATTGGCAAAGAATTGTTATAGAATGTTAAAGGTCATCTAATTAATTAAGAAACGAATAATTGATGACATGAATATTTATTTTTATAATTAGTTAGTTTTATATTCGATTAAAGATAAATGATCAATATTCTAATTAATTATCATATATTTTTTAAACGATATTTTTAATGATAAATGAAGTTGTATATATATTTGTTTAATAATATATATGACATATTATTTATCTGATTACGTTTCTATGTTATTGACTATATATATTATAGTTGTTTTGTCATCGTGGTGACTAAAATAAAAGAAGCAATAATATATAATATCATATATATAGATATATTAATTTTGGTTTAATATAAGATACTTGATATACATTGTCCAATTGCATCATTAAGACTTACTTAATTTGATAATTTTGAAATCAAATAATTACAAGTAAAGTCTTCTTTGATTTGAGAATAATGTGGCAAACGTGCCGATATTACGGGATGCAAACGTGCAACCGGAAATAAATGTTTAAGCGACTTCGGTCAAAGGTGCTTGAAACATTATGATTTCTTTTGTAGAAATCATGTGATATGGTGAATATTTATTTGATTAAATATTCTAATTTTTTTATAGAAATTAAGTGTTGAAATAAATATTTTAATTGATTAAATATTTTTAATTTCTTATGTAGAGATTATGTGAAGAATGATTTATAAATGAATAAACATTCTAATCTCTTGTATAGAAATTATGATTTATTCAATTAAATATTTATAATATAGTTATCTTATTCAATGTATGATAAGTATAACAAAAGAAATTTGTAAAAGAATTGTGTGACAATTTCTTGATTAGAAAATCATTGATTTAAATCATACAAATGTGTGTGATTTAAAGGATACCAACACGAATGTGGGGGCAAATATTTTTATTGATTATAATACAAAAATAATTGTGTATATTATGATAAATGAAAAGATAATTCATTGTTAGAGAAATATGTTCTCTATAAAAGATAAAGTTGCGCAACTTTACAAAAAGAAAGAAAATAACAAGAAAATGTCTTGTTTATATTTGCTGAGTTGGTGCTCAAATCGATATTTAAAATTTGAGGATTTTGAAATCAAGAAACGTGTCATATTTTGACATTACTTTCATAAATTTTTGAAGAATGAATGTCTTCAAAAAGATTTATATGAAATAAATGAAAAGGAAAATTTATAAAGTCTTGATATGACTTATAATAAATTTTATAATAATGATATAAAAATTTGATCATACTTTTATTAAAAAGTGGATGTGACAATTATATATCATGAAGACAATGAAAATTATTTCATTACGTGTCTTTTGTACGATATTTTTATCGTTGAAAATTACGATAAAAATGGTTAAATCCATAAAGGATATGAATTGCACTAAACGAAATATCACGTTGTTATCAAATGATATATTGATATTATTAAATGAAAGACTTTACGTCTTAAAGTGAATATGTTTACACTTAGAAGTGCAATCTACGTATGGAAATCTTCTAATAAACTTATGATGGATAGATTAAACGTTATAATCTATATTTTTGACTTATGTCGAAAAATAAAATATTTTTATGTAAAATATATAATCGTTTACACGAAGGCAGAATAGTTCAAAGACATTTTGTCTACTAGTTAGCCAAGTAAACAATATTTTCATAAAAAAATAAAATGTTTAAATGGTAAGCATGTACGAATGACTATGCTTCTTATTAGAAGATATTCCAAGATTATCAGAAATTTCTAATTATTGTAATAATAATTTGAAATTAGATAAACTTAGAGTCAATGACAAGTCTAGACATACACGTCTTAGACATAATGTCATTAGACTATACTCTCTAATGCAGTTATCAAATTTGACTATGTAAGTCAAAGATAACATTGTGGATCCACTAATCAGATTATTGAATAGAGAGATAGTTTGAAGTCTTGTGAGACATTAGCCTACTATAAGTTGGTATGAAGGAAAACCCAATCTATGCAGACTGGAGATCCCAAGAACTAGGTTCAATGGGACAACCTAATTGTACTAACTTGGAAAGTTATTGTTGAGGATTAATTCTATAACGAAACAATATATATTTTGACGAGGATAAGCATATCGCTTTTAATGATTCTTTGTGAGCAAAGAGATCACCTATGTGAGGGAGAACTGGGGCCGCTTCAAAAGAATTGCACGGCTCAATTCTAGACCCTCTCACAGAACCAGGCGCGTGTTCCATGGCCAAAATGGACACAACCATGAGAGCTTGACATGTATTAGGGAGAATTCTATGTGAAAGTGTGTAATCATTTACACAAAAGGCAGAATAGTTCAAGGACATCGAGTCTACTAATCAGCTAGTAAAGTTATATGCTTTCACAAGGGAAGGTTCAAAGGGTTACACCTACCTATCCTATGTAGAATTCAACTGTTGAACCTTTCACCGGGTTAATCTTTCAATTTCCATTAATGTGGGGGATTGTTGGAATTAAGCTAATTCCATTAATGAATGGAAATAAGATTGTAAATAAATAAAATCAAATAAAATTCACACAAATTCAAACGTGAATTAACGGTGAATTTAATCCAAATTATAATTAAATATTAATTGTTTAATTAATATTTAATGCCTAATTAGAAAATTAAAGCATAATGTTAGGATAAACATTTAGCTTTAATTGGCCTATTGGCTAACGTATGGACTCTTCAATTAGCTAGCATTAGCATTGAATGTCTAACATTGCATTTCTGCAAATCAACGTATAGGCTGATGTTAATTAGTTATGGATTAATTAACAAATGAATGAGCAATATTTATTGCTAATAAACGTTTGGATGATTTTATTTACAGGTTTAATTCTCAGCAATATATACCCATTCATTATTTCATTTTACATATACTTCATCCTTCAACTTTCTCACTCTAGAATTCCAAAAGTTTTCTTCTTGTTTTGTGAGTGTTCTTCGAGTTCTTCGCTCAATATTTTCCGTTGAAACCCGGTGATAGTTCAGGTACTTTATCAAGCTCGTTGTGTAGTGATTCCGGTGCTGAATCACTACTAGATTCGTTGTACCCTGGGAGACAGCCATCTGTGATAAGCTCTAGCACATGGGGAGACGGTGGAACTGTTTTAAGGGAAATGTGTTAAGCACATGCCTCGAATCAACAATTTATTCGGTGATATTGTTTTTCATATATTTTATTTATTTCATCTATTTGTAACACAATTTATATATATATTTCTGTTATTTTTCAAGACAAGATTTCTAACAGTTGTCTCTCTTTGTTTTTAATTTGTTTTCAAAATTAACCTCTAATAAGAGTTTGAATGTTCTATAACAATTTGAAAAGTAGATAAATGTCAACCAAATCCTCTTTAATTGTTTCAGAAAATAAAATTGAATAGGGATTCTCGCCTTCTTTAAATATATATGTGACATGGGATCAATCCACCCCTATTCTATTTAAAAATGAAATTATTTATTTGTTTTCAAAATTGATTTTATATTGAACTACTAAAATCATTCTGAAATTTTGAAATTATTGTTTGTATTATATTGACTTTTTATTATTATAATATTATATTATTGAAATTTTGCGTATTTTATTTTGTTTGTATTTTTTTTCCATGACTAATTTTACAACTTTTTAGGTGTTGTCATAAGATATTTTTACATAATTGACTACAAAATTTATTTTCATGTTGACAACTACTTTCAAACAATGCATGAATTTTATGCAAGAAAAATCCTTTTCTAGTGTATAACATGAAATTAATGTACAATTGAACAAACATTGTATTGAACTATACTAGCCAGAACATAACAAAGCTTTTGGCTCTTACATGTCAAATATTAAGCATGGTCTTCAACCAAAATCTATGAAACTTTCTAGAGACGTGAACTACTCGTGTCGGGAGGCATTATTCTCTTTGTCAAACTACCCAAACGAGATCTTGTGAGTTGAGTTTTTCATAATTCTTAATCCAGCCATTGGAATGAAAGTTGAAGTCTCTACACCTTTCGATTTGTCGAACGAAAAAAGAAATAATAGTTTGAAGGTAGTGTTCAATTATAATAAAATTGACTATCTATCTTTTTCTTATGATTATGACAAATAAAGATGACTAGAACGCAATTTATAAATGCATCATATACTCACTCGAAGAGAAATAGTTGTTAGAGAAGAATCAACAACGTATCAATATCGGAGGAGAAGTTTATCGATGGAGAATAACGTTCTCTTCAACAATTGTGTTTATTTGTTGTTGATTTTTTATTGTTATTTATCGCGTAAAAGCGAAAACTATTTCTCTTATATTTTGTGTTATAAAATTAAACAAATGAGAAAACACAACTTTTGTGATTATCGAGGCGTGCAAACAAAGGTGAAATCATCGCACTTGTCAACTGCAGATCTTCTCATGAACAAGTATAAGACAATGCGTCTCGTTAAGTTCCGTAAAGACTTATTCACAATATGAGTATAGAATATAGACATTAAAAAGAGTGATTGAACAAATTTTGAGGAAGGCATTATCGAATATTGAATTATTAGAATATGTGATATCCTGTGTTGCTGAATTTAAATTAATAAATAGAAAGATGTCATTTATTTAATATGGGAATATAAAGATTTACTCTTACAATCTAGCGAGTTACGGTTATTATGACGACAAAGTAAAATGTGATAAGAAAATGATTATGAGAAATGAAAGACATTAATGTTACTAACAAAATTTCAAATGTATTCTTATTCTTGAAACGAAACCAAAGGTTATAGTTCATCTTATAATATTGATTAAAATTAGTTGCACAACCCCAAAAAACATGGGGGGGGGGGGGGAAATATGGGTTTGTGTAACCTTATAAAATAATTTTAATAAATATTATAAGTTTAGCAATCAATTAACAATACATATTCATTAATATAATAAAGTTCAATAAAATAAATTTTAAAAATGGTAGTCATAGTTAAAAATATAGAATTAATAATAATGTAATAAGAAAATTAATACTTTTTTTCTTTCTATCTAGTTTAGCCTTGGTAGATAAGAGTATCTTTAGAATTAGTTTCAAGATTAGATTGACTATAAATTATTAAATTTCGTTGGCATCACATCGTATGACTTTCCACTTTTTCGTGATCACCATTACTTGCTAGAGGGTAAGAATAATTTTTTTTATTATTTCCATTTCAATAATCAATGTCTTTTCATTTATCATTTTAAAGTTGATAACATTGGCTAACACATTCTACTAATTCAATATTTAAAGACATTATGACAGTCACTCTTCTTATTGTCTTTATTTAATACTCATATCATGATCAAGTCTTTACAAAAACATATTGTCTTGAACTTATTTCAAAACAATATTTTCAGTTAACAAGTACTTTACTTCTCCCTTGTATGCACGCTTTGATTATCGCAAAAATTGTGTTTTCTGGTTTTTGTAATGTAATATAAAACTTAGAGAAAAATAGTTCTCTCTCTTACCTGTGAAATAATAATAAAAATCCGACAAAACTTAAAAATAATCATTGAAGAAAATATGATTCTTCACCAATAAATTTTTTCATCCAATATGATCGTCTTTCTTCTCTTTTCAATTCATATAATAGATGGTGTATATCATAAATTTATATATTTGGTTTAAATCATTGTTATTTGTCATAACCATAAAAAAAAAAAAATACAAATTTCAATATAATGATTTAAACTGGTCTTTGATAATAAAGATTTTTTTTATAAATTGCATAAATTTAAAATATAATTAAAGATTTATTTTATTCAAATAACTGTAAATTTTATATAAGTTCTAAGCAAATAGGAAAATATATATAAAATCGAATTAATATAAAATTATGGAAACTAATTGAAATGAATGGAAAAGTTCAGGAAATGTAAAAGAAAACAAAGAACTTTATTTAAGAAAAAGAAAAGAAGAACATTGTTAATCATTTTCTAGAAATAAACTTGGGCTACTAACCTATTTGATAAACTCATGTATGAATTTCAGATAAGGATTGGTTTGGAGGTTATGACATCGATCGCGCTGAAAATTTGAACAAATAGATTTTAGATAGAACTTTATTTTTTTTATGTCAATTGAGAAGATATGAGAAAGCGGTTTTATAGCCAAATGAGTTGAGCAAAAATAGAGATAAAAATGAAAATGGCAAAGAATTTAATGGAAATGCTACTGTTATTTTGCTGATTTTATTCCAAAAAGGTAACATTATATAATAAAGAAGATATAGTAAGATATTTTATTTTATTTAACATCTCATTAATTGTTGTTTAGTTATTTATTTTCATGAATTCAATCTCCATATCTTCTACAATTAGTAATCAAATATAAAGTTAACAAATAAAATAGAATAAATATAATTTTGTTAAATCCATTGATATTATTATGCATGCAACAATTCAAATAAATTATATAATCATGTTTATAGAAAATTACTTGACTTTAATTACTCAATTTTGTTTAAAATGTATGAATATAATATATATATATATACAAAAAAATTAAATTGGAAATTTTGATTTTCGCGAATTGGAATCATGTGGAGGCACTGGAGGTTGCATTAATAAGCTCAACGAGAGTTCTAAAATTGTGAAAAATGTTAGGAGATAACGATGCACTTACCCAATAATGGAATTTCAAGAATTCGACATGAATGATCACTTTATAAAATGCTCTAAAACTATTCTTCAAGGAGCAAATGATGGGTCAAGAGGTGCTTAAAACTATATCAAAATTAGCTTTTCCTTAATATTTAAAAAAAAAAAAAGAATTTGAAATTTTGAACTTCTTTAATAAAAAAAAAAATGATTCTGCCCATGACAATTCCATAAATAATAATGAAAGCATAAAAAAGAATTAAAATAAATAAGAAAATCTTCAAATCAGGTTTGAGTTGGATGGTGACTCTACGACAACTCGACTGAGCGCGTCGAAGAAGACAAAAATAGGAAAGGAAAACATGATGATCTTGGTCATTGATCTGACTATATATTCCGATGGTTGAGATCCCAGATGACTTGGTGTGTTTTGAGCCTTGTTTTATTAATAACTTATTTATTTCATTTTAATCTGATATATATTTTTAAAGAAATCTTTAAAAATTGTTTCAATTTTTCTTTTAGATAGATAGTAATAATAGGTTTCAGAAATTAAATTTGTCAAATATTTATTTTTGCAAAATTCATTATAATTTTTTGGACAATCCTTTTAGCACCTTTTTAAAAGATTCATACTAATCCTTTATTATCAATGAGACAATTTAATTATACAAGAATAACATATTTGACTACAAACTTGATTAGAGGCTTTTTAACATGCTTAGATGGCAGCGTGTACCTTACCCGACTGTCCCGACAAGTAGTTAAGTACCTATTTTCAAACCAATTTTTATTTCACTACCTGACCTTGAACCTTAGTCATTTGGCGTTCATATTCCGTTAGATTTGGTTGATTAGCTGCTGGATTTGTTTTTTCCTATGATCCTAGGGGGTTAATTACTCCATCATGGTGTACCCGTGTAGGTAGGTCAATATCCATGTTATTTAGAATGAATTATCGATTATATCTTATCGAGATAGTTTCCAAATTATTTAAGGATGAATTTTTAACCATAAGACACCATAAACAACAAGCATACAAGCTTATACAATTTAAAATATACAAATTTCAAATTCAAAATGTAAATATAAATTAGAAGGTGATTGGAACCTTACTAAGGATTGGAGAACACTCCTTGATCCTTAGGGAATCTTTCTAAATGCATAGATCCGAGCTTTCGGGCTTCAAACAGAAAATTCAAAAAATCTAAAAAGCTTGAAGCTTTAATGACAAATTTTGATTTTATTCGGTTTGAAGTGTGTATGTTGGTTGGTTGTATTTGGAATGATCCATGGGAGCTATTTATAACTTTCCAAGGTCGGTTGAAGGCGTCTAGTGGGTTGAATCAGCCAAAAGCCATAAATGGCATTTTGGTTGTTCTTTAGTCAACTGGCCGGAGTAGGTCATGACGAGGCATATTCTTGTAAGGAGAATGATCACCATCATAGGGTGATCATTTTGGACTTTGAATCAGTCAATTTGGTGGACCAATGACTGAGTTCAAAAAAGAGAAGATCAAGACGGTTCTTCATGCTTATCTAAACGGTGGTCTCTCTGTTAGTGGCCTGTCCAACATCGTTGGCATTTATGTGTTCCGTTAGTATTCCAGCTAATAGACGTTTACTGATTTACTGTGTCCTCAGGTGCGCATTGCTCTGGATACAACCAGCTACACGGAATCCAACGTTAATCCAATGTACCTGGCGTGCACTTCAACTAATTTTCTTAGTTTTGGCCACACATGATCACATATATATATTTTTATTAAATTCTTAAGAGTTTATTTGAAATTGATTTTTTTCAACCTTTTTGCTTTAGGTTTGATAATTTTAAATACACAATATATTAAAATAAATATGACGAATATTTTACCAATTTATTTTATTTTTTAGGATTTAAATAAATATTTGTTTTTAGATGAAATGGATACAACAATTCATCAAAATTATTTATTTTTGTCCTTTAATTTTTCTAAAATTATTTTGAGATAATATGGAGGACAAAATTTATCCTAAATATTTTTTTTTATTTTGGCCTTAACCCTTAATTAATTTGATGAATTAGTACATAATTAATCCTAATTAATTGTTTTAAATAGGTTTTTGGCCATGGGGTTAATTATTTTGATTTTATTTATTCAAAAATAATTCAAAATATATATTTTTTAAATTTTATAAATTGGTGTGTAGATTTTTAATGCTTACAGTGTGTTCCTATCAAATCGAGTTTGAATACAACAAACTGGTTTTTTGAAAATGTTGATTCGAGTATGATAACTACTACAAGTTATCTAACCAATTTATAACGAGAGAGTTTAAAAAGATATAACCTAAAATATGTTGAGGTTGGAGTGATCTGCTGATGCATAGCATTCGTCGAGGTGTTTCCTAGCGTTGTTGTATGTATCTTTCTTTGGTGGTTATCCTAACCAGGATAATTTTTATGAATCATATTTTTACAGAACTTTTCTATGGGGGATTACTATCATGTGATCATGTATATATGATCAAGGTGTTGTCAATGTTTATCACTGGAGTTAACAAACTTTCCGCAAAGATCACTCACAAGTGAGGTTGAGAATGATCATGTATAAACGATCGCAATGCTATCAACATATAGACTTTCAGGTATCGTGACTTGGGATCGGAACATTTATTGGAATACCTATCGGAAGGTAGAATTTTGTATAAAAAATCTTTTGAACCCATTTTTTCTATAGGTTTCAAAACCACATCCTAGATCCCAACATTTGTTTAGTTTTGGTGCAATCAGATTTACTGTAATAATCCATTAATATAAATTTGAAAAAATCCACATCAAATTTGAATTTTATAAGAATTTGTGAAAATAGTTTTATAAAATCAAATTGAACACTTTATAACTAAATTGAATGATAATTATTCATTAAAATTAAAAAATATCAAATCAACTTCATTAAACTACAAATTATTTTTAAAAAGTTTGAAACTAGGAGTAAATCTAAACAAAGATAAACCTTTACATTAAACATTCAATTCAAATCATTAACAACAAATATTATATCAATAATCTTAACTCAATATTATTATTTCAAGCTTAAATTAAAAATTTAATATAAAAATTAAACACATTGACAATTTCATACAACAATTTCAACAATCTCAGCTCTCACATAACTCTCAACAAATTATTATCCATCTAACACTTCTCCGTTCATTGACATTTCTATTTACAAATAGAAAGGTTGTTTTGAAGTTTTCTTGCATCGGGATGGAGTTAGTATTCAGTGTATTTTAGTACACGATTTCATCCAGGTCGAATGAATGAAGTGTGCTTTGATCGAGTGGTTTGACAATCCATTCTTCTATATGCGAAAACGAGAATCCTCTCGTGCGCCCGCCCGCCTTTCAATTCATTCTTCATCCGCACATCTACTCTCACAAAACAGAAGTCGTCATCATGCTTACCGAGATTTCGCCTTTTGGAACCTCATCTTATCTTACTAAGGTGGATGTTCCCAAGGCACACATTGGCACGAGATTGACTAACCTAACAAAAGATTAATAAAAGAAGAAAATTGTTAGAATAGACTTTTATAGGAAAAATTAATTTACAGCAAAGAAATTGTAGTTATTGTACCTTTACAATGACACAGTTGTTCAGGCCAAGCAAGTGAGTCTTCAAGTACTGATTTGTTTATTGGAGCTGGAGGACTGAAGTTATTGATGGCGGTTCGGTTAGGGACCCATCACTATTTGTAGGTCACGGTCACGGTAAAAGTAAAAAAAATTAGTCAGCAGCCGTTTATTAGGCAACAGAATGTTAAGAAGAGAAGAAGTTCCAGTTTATCACCTTTTCATCTCCTGTTATGTGCGAAGCTACACATTGCAGTAGAGCAAGTATATCACAGATACGATCAGATGGAAATGGAGTGAGATGTCACCAAATTTTCCTAAAAAATTAATTGATTTTGTTGTAAGAAATCTCAATCAAAAACTTATCAAAAGAGGAAGAAGAAGAACGGAGAACATAATTACCTGCAACAACACACCAAATCCAAATCTCATTTGAAGACGCATCAAGCTCTTTATCCTATATACTCCATCATAGACATAAACTGTAACAATTCTACTTACATTCCATTTGAATCGTACGACTTCGATTTTCCCAGCGTATTGAAAATTTCTTTGAATCTCCATCTCCGATCACTTTGATAATCACATCACCAGAACTTCTGATACTTCTCGCAACAAGAGATTCAAGAAGAATACTAGATTTGAAAAGAATTGATAAGCGGCGACCAAATCGAAAACCTAGATTCAAGAAAAATTATGATTTCTTACAAACCCCAGTTCACGTTTTATACAATTTATTAGTCCATATATACAAAATACATTTCAGTCCGTGGATGATTTTAAACTTATAAAATTATATCAAATATTTATAATTCTTATCAATATTTTCCCTTTTCTCTATTAATTTGCTCTTAATTTTGTATATCTCACTTTTTTTAAATTAATTTTTTTATCTATATCATCAAGATTTCACTGAAAAATACTTAAAATTAAAAATGGATTTATTTTATTTTTTTATAAAATTATTTGTTAGGTTACATTATTAAAATTAGTTTTTAGACGTATTAAAGTGTAATTTTTTATTTTATTTTATTAAATTGTTTTTTTATGATGATTCATATATAATTTAAGAACATTTTGATATATATATTTTTAAATAATCCACGCTTTAGTTTCCATTACTATGCTATGAGTTTTCAAAATAAATTTTATTTTTTGTAAATTTATTTATTTTCTTTAGTCATGGTCCTATCATAAAAATATACAAATATGTCACTTTGTGTAATATAGAAGAACCGGTCTATTACTTCAAGGGTGATTTTGTATTTTATTATTTTTTTAACTTTAATTTGAAATAAAGTCAAATATATTAAAATTAATATTTAATTTTGTTTTATTAACAGTCACATTTTTACTGCATTTTCAGTTACAAAATAAAATAATTATAAAATATTTTGTATTTAAATCTTTAATATTTATGGATCTATAGTAAAAGCACTTTTCTATTAAAAAATAAAATTAAAAATTAAAAAAGCACTTTAATATCCTAAATAAATAAAATACAGTAAAAGCACTCTAATTTAAAAAGAAAAATATTACTAATACCAATCTTTTTAACCACCATTCATATCCTAAATTAATTAGTCAGATTTAATACATCCAAGTGTTATCATCATTTTTCTTTTAAGATATTCAATATCTGATTTCAGTTTGATTTAAATTGTTAATTATTAATATTAGAATAAATTGATTTTGTTAATATAAGAATAAAGTGAATATGATATCACTCCTTGTCATCAGATTTGTTAAGATTTGGTTTTAATTGATAAGTTCATCTAGGATAAATTATAACATAAATTATTGATAATGTTTATCTTTTTTCCTTTTCAAATTTTGCAGTATAAAGTTCTCTTTATATATAATAGTTGTTCATTTTATTATTGCAGATATTTGAAGTCTAACATGATAAAATTATAAAATTGTTATAGTAATTTTATTAAAATTTTAATTATTATAACTGTCATATTATTTAATATCTAAATTTTTATTTAGTTATTTTGATGTTGTGTTGATTGTTCCTATTGCTCCAACTCTCTCTAAATGTTATCTTGGTTGAACTCAAGTTTGTATTTCAATCAAAGGTTTTTCATTTTTATGTGATCTAGCATTTTAAAGATTCTTAGTTAGTGATAGTACCTTGTAAATTATATTGGGGGATTGTTGAACCTTCATAAATCTTACTATATTTCTTTTATAGTAATCAATCTAATCTTGTTGAGGAGAAAGACAAATACTAATTTTTTCACTATCAAATAATCACTTATTAACAAATTCCACGAACTTTTTTTAATATACTTAACTTTATTATTCCTGTGAGGATTTTAGTGATAAGTTCTATAAGAATTTAACGATTCTATTTGGTGAAATGGCGGGCCAAATTATATTTTGAGAATATAATATTATATTTATTTAAACTCCATTTATTTTTAATAATTAATTTAATTGTGATTAATATAAAATATAATTGTAGAAGATGGTATATAAATTCTTAAAATAATCTATCATTTTCAAAATAAAAATATTTTTTAAATATTAATATATATACATATATTATATTAACTATTAAATTTAATAATATTTATATTTTTTGTAATACTTTTAATATTGTTTTTTTAATATTTTAATAAAATATTAGTTCAAATAAATTATATTTAAATAATATTAAAAATATTCAATCGAATGTTTAATTTGATACTTGAAATTTTTATAAATAAGTTTTATATTATTTTTAAATTTAAGTTTGTTAGGTATATCTAATAAATAGTAGACAAAAACAAATTAAATATATAATTATATGATTATTCCAAATAATATAAAATTAATTATTTCAAATATAAGATATTCAAAAATAGGGAGATCTGAATATACAAGGCCAACTATTTCAAATAAAAAAAGTACATTAAAAGCCATTTAATAATTGAATTTTGCATTAGAATGAACTAAAAATTATATTTAGCTGGTAGAAGTTATGGTAAAATGATTCAATATTAATTCTTAGTTATAATTTGTTAGATAGTTAGTTCGGGCTATTCATAAAAACCCGCACTTACTAAAAGGAGTTTGTCAAGAAAAAACTGTTTTGTTAATTTGTTATAACCATTAGTAATTAGTTAGGAATTATGTTAATTAATACTAATATAAAAGCTAAGGTATAATTTGTACATATATTTTATTGAGAGACTTATTTAGATTAGGTGAAGTTTTTTTACTTGTAATGAATTGTTATGGATTTGTGACACTATTTATACATAATAAAATATCATAAATCTCCAATGATTTTTTTTTCTCATTCTTGTGTTCATAACTTTCTCTTTAATTTTCTCTATAATCTCTTTTGATTATCTCATTAACACCATTTTTTGACCTTGATTCTTGTTAAGTTCTACATGATATTAGAGCCAGATTAATCTACTACGACTGCTAAAAAAAAATCAAGATGTTGAATATCGGCGAATTGTCAAGCAACTCTAACCCGAACCCTACTCAAAATGCTAATCCAACGATCAACACTTCTCAGCCTCAACCGATTCATCTAGCAAGAGGAAATACTAAAACGATCCTTTGGTCATTCATCCAACAGATCATGCAGGGCTTACTCTAACTACTGTTGTTATCACTTGAGAGACCTATTAGGGACGATGTCTTAGCGTCCAACTTGCCTTATCAGCTAAGATAAAAATCGGATTCATATATGGATCGTTCCCAAGGCCTACAGATCTAGAAGATAGAAGGAAGTGGGGAATTATCGACTCTATGGTTCGTTCCTAGATGATGAATACGATCGATGTGAGGCTTCAAAGAAGGTTTTTGTCAACTTAAACAAGTCGCAATCTCTGGCTGGAAATTAAATCAATATACGAAGGAAACAACGGTCCAAGAAAGTATTATCTCCAAAAGGATATTGTCATACTACATCAAGGATCAAATGACCTAGAAGAATACTACTATAAGGTTAGACGCGTGTGGGATGAAATGCTTAGTTTGAAACCACTTAGAAGATGTAGGTGTAAAAGAACTAAGATAAATTGGGATGGATGTTTTCTGGAACTTGAAATGATTCAAGATGACGAAGAGAATAAGTTACTCCATTTTCTGATGGGACTTAATGATTAGTATGAATATGTGAAGGATCAAATACTGATGCAAGAATCATGGCCTACTATTTACAAGGCTTTTACAATGTTACAGAGTGTGGAAAAGAAAAGTTATATAAGAAATGTCAATCAAGACAACTCAGTATATGCAAGAGAACGAAGAAGCAATTCGGACAAGTCTAAGTTCAAGAATCTTCTGTGTTTTCATTGCGGAGGTGGGGCCATTTGAAGGAAAATTGTTTTAAGATGGTTGATTATCATGCTTCAGAGAAGGATTAGTATGGAGATGCAAGTTTTGAAGAATACATAATGTACAAAAAATTTCTGAAAAACATGAGAGATGTCAAAGTTAAAGGAGCATCCAGAGCATTCTCAAGTGACACAACTATGGGTAAGTGTTCTAAACTTATATCTCATTCATATACATTTTTTTGAGTTTAACATGAGCAAGAAAAACTTAGTTAAAGATAAAATTGAATGATTAATAGACTCGGGTGCATCATGTCATGTATGCAATAACAAGAATCTAATGAAAGACATTAGGAAATTAGAGAGTTCTAGACTTATGTATTTAGCTGATGGGTCATTTAAATCAATTTCAAAAGTATGAACAATTATTATTTCAAATGAGTTAATACTTAGTGAAGTTCTATTTGTTTCATATTTTAAATATAATCTGATATCAACAACTAAGTGTATTGATGATAACAAGAAAATTTGTATTTTCTCAAAAACAATGTGCATCTTGAAGGATCATAAACTTGCATCAAATGTTGAGATTGGAAAGGATAGGGAACCTGCATTTCAATTCTAGTGACACGATTACAAATAATGTTTCTGATATTTTTTTCTTAGTTCTAAAGACAATATATTTGATAGTACTTATTTCAATCAAACATTTAATAATTCAGTAACTGATTCTGAAGTTCTTCATAAAAGATTTGTCCATCCTTTCGATCGAGTTATTAAATCCATTTACCTGAATACCTTGAAAAAAATAAACATTGTTCTTCATGCTCATTATCTAAGTCAATTAGATTACCTTTTAATGATAGTGTTACTAAGACTGATAAAATCTTTGAATTGATTCATGTTGATTTTTAGGTGCCCTATCGAGAGGAGTCAATTTTAAACTGTTCTTACATGATTACCATTATTGATGGTTTTACTTGGATTTATCTTATTCCTCGTAAGACACTTGTATTTGAAAAACTGCAATAATTTTTCATACTTATTAAAAATCAATATGAAACAAATGTAAAAATAATTAGGACTGATAATGGAACATAATTTATTAATGATAGGTATTCCAATCATTTTAAACATCTAGGTATAATTCATCAAACAACATGTTCATACACCCCACAATAAAATGGTGTTGTAGAAAGAAAACATAGGCATCTTGTTCAAGTAGCGAGGTCTATCATGAATGATTCTCAATTCTTTTTAAAATTTTGGACACATTCATTACTCACTGCAACTTTTTTGATTAATCGAACACCAATGAAGAAAATTGATTGGAAAACTCAAATTTATATTCTTAATAAAAGAATTTTTTATTATAGTTATTTAATGTATTTGGATGTTTATGTTATACAACTAATGTATTGCCATAAATCAAAGTTTACACATAGAAGAAAAAAATGTGTTTTATAGGATATTTCATGAATCAAAAGGGGTATAATGTGTATGAACTAGAGACTGGAAATATATCAATTTCTAGCAATGTTATATTTCATGAGGAAATATTTCCATTTATGAAAGATGAAGTTTTATGAGATTATTCTAAAATGAAATTAAAAGATGTTCCAACTTTATTTAATGATGAAATGGAATATATAAGTGTGGAAGAGTTTAAACAAAATGATTTATCTCAACCATCCTGATTTTTTTTCCTGAACCTGCATCTCATATTTAAAACCCTATGTCACAACAAAATGACACTGAAAATATTTGAAGGAGAAGTTCTAGAATTTCACATACACCAACATGGATGAAAGATTTTACAAACCATGCAAAACACAGTTCATAGAAGGAAAAAAGATTTTATGCCTTCAACTTTTCCTTTTACAACTGTTTGTAATAATTTAAACTATACATAATTTTTTTTAGGAAATATTGATCAATCATATGATCCAATTTCATACAAACAAGCCGCAATGAATTCAGATTGGGTTGAAGCAATGAATTCAAAACTTAATGTTTTAAACAAAAACAAGACATGGACTTTTACACAACTACTAAAAGGTAAAAAAAGCTATAAGATGTAGATGGATTTATAAAACAAAATTTAATTCTGATGGTAATATAAATAAGTGTAAAGCACGTTTAGTGGCAAAAGGATACAATCAGATTGATGGTGTAGATTTTCACCAAAATTTTGCTCCACTATTAGATTATTATTAACCTTGACAACTGCAAGTAAATGGAATTTACATCAGATTGATGTAAATAATGTTTTTTTGCATGGTTGTCTTGATGAAGATGTGTACATGTCAATACATGAAGGTTTGAATTGTAAATATTCAAACCAAGTATGTAAACTCAATAAGAGTTTATATGGATTGAAACAGTCTTCAAGACAATGGCACTTTAAAATTTCAAAAGTCTTTTAGATATTGGTTTTGTACAATCACAAAATTATCATTGCCTATTCATTAAAAGAATAGGAGAACAAGTCACTTGTTTATTACTATATGTTGATGATATTTTGTTGGTAGGTAACTCCTTACAATATATTGAATACGTTAAAAGTATTGTTGATTTTAAATATTCTATTAAGGATCTTGGCAATGCTAAGTATTTTTTAGGATTAGTAATCGTACATAATGTGGATGGTATATATGTGAATCAAAGAAAATACATTCTGGATCTTATTTCTGATCTAGGTTTGATTACTTCCAAACTAGCTAAATTAGCTGCAACTCTTATGACAAAAGGTGTGAAACTTGTTAATGATCTCATTCACGGTGATGTTAATCAATATAAAAGACTTGTTGGTCGGCTGTTATATTTAAACTTTACAAGACCCTGACATTGCTTATTGTGTTCAACAATTAAGTTAATTCATTAATAAACGATTTAAATCCCATTTTGAGGCTGCCATACAAGGTGTTAAATATCTTAAAGGGACTCCATATTTGGGATTATTTTACTCATCAAATACAAGTTTTAAATTATCTACATATTCAGATAGTGATTAGGGATCTTGTTTAGATTCCAGAAAATCATTAACAGGGTATTGTATATTTTTTGAAAATTCTCTTGTTGCTTGGCAGCGACAATTTGTGAACTACAATGGCTAACATATTTGCTTAATAATCTTCAAATTAAAGTTGATTTGCCAATTACACTTTATTGTGACAACAAGGAGACTATACACATTAAAGAAAATTTGGTATTACATTAATGAACAAAACATATTAATATTGATTGTCACGTGGTAAGAAACAAATACAAGTCTGGTTTTATTTCACTAATACATGTATCATCTAGTATGCAGAATGCAGATATCTTTACTAAATCATTTGAAACAAATCAATTTTTAAATCTTCAACACAAGCTACAAGTACAAAATTTTCATCTGGTATAATTGTAGAAGATTGGTATAAAAATTCTAAAAATAATCTATCATTTTAAAAATAAAATATTTTTCAATATTAATATATATACATATATTATATTAACTATTAAATTTTACAATATTTATATTTTTTGTAATACTTTTAATATTGATTTTTTAATTTTTTAATATAATATTAGTTCAAATAAATTATATTTAAATAATATTAAAAATATTTAATCGAATGTTTAGTTTCATACTTAAAATTTTTATAAATAAGTTTAATTTTATTTTTAAATTTAAGTTTGTTCGATATATCTAATAAACGTAGACAAAATAAATTAATATATAATTATATGATTATTCCAGATTATATAAAATTAAATATTTCGAACTTAAGATATTTCAAAATTAGGGAGATCTGAAAATACAAAGCTAACTATTTCAAATAGAAAAAATATATTTGAAGCTAGTTAATAATTGAATTTTGAATTAGATTTTTATATTTAACTTGTAGAAGTTAGGTCAAAATGATTCATTAATGCTTAGCTATAATATTGTTAGATAATTAAACTGTTTTGTTAATTTGTTATAATCATTAGTCATTAGTTATCCATTCTTATGTTAATTAATACTAATATAAACTTGAGGTATAATTTGTACCTATATTTTGTTGAGAGACTTATTTAGATTATTAGGTGAGAGTTTTTTTTTTTACTTGTAATAGATTGTGACGCTATGTATACATAATAAATATCACAAATCCTCCATGGACTTTTTTTCTCTATTCTTGTGTTTATTATTTTCTCTTTAAATTTCTCTTTAATTTTCTCCATAATTGTTTCTAATTATCTTATCAGTACCATTTCTTTTGTGTTTATTGTTTTCTCTTTAATTTTCTCCATAATTGTTTTTGATTATCTTATATTCACCATTTCTTGATCTTGATTCATGTTAAGTTCTAAATAGCTAATAATATCATTTACCATGTATTCATAAATTCGCTACAAAAATCTATAAACACAATTACTTTTTTTTCTTATCACAATGTACTTTTTTAACTTTCAACATTGTATTGATATTGTAAACACTTAATAAAATTAGTAAGCTCCGATTCAAATAAACACAATTTTAAGTTATATAACTAACCACTTTCTTAAATTATAAATTGAAAAAATATATAATAGCATTTGTTTTTGAACATGTCATGATTTTATTCTATAATTGGAGTGGGTCACATTTCTCTTTTTAAACTTGGATTTGAATTTATGTTTGTCTGAATTTTTTAGTTAAAATTATAAATTATATAAAGTTGGGAATACCCAACTTTGAGTTTGTAATTAGTTGTTAGTATGTATAATAATTTTATGGTCAAATTGTTTACTATGTAACAATTTAAAGATTATTTTGATAATTTGTTAATAATATACCAAATGATAGGTGTCATCCTAGGAGCCATCACTTTTTTGTTAATCAGTTTCTCAACCCTCTAAATCTAACTTTCAATGTTGTTTTAGATTTATTATGGTATTAGAGTGAGATATTAAGGGAGAACGAGAAGAATCAGAAGACATTGAGTCAAAATCTTTCTCTTTGTATTATGGTATTAGAGCGAGATATTAAGGGAGAACGAGAAGAATCAGAAGACATTGAGTCAAAATCTTTCTCTTTGTACCAATTCTTCTTCGCTTTCTTTGAATTCTTTGTCTTCTTTAACAAGTATTTCGAGTGAAAAAGAGATTCAATAAACGATCTAAATGGTCGGAAATAAAAAACCTGACAAAGATATAATGACTATTCACAAATCAGTTAATCCATCAACAATCTTTATGAACTTAAACTACAAATGTTAGAGGAGTGGAATATGATTACCTCTTGAAGCAAAATTGAAAATGGATCCTATATTGCTCTAATTAAACTAGAACAGTTTGTCATATTATTTAATATATAAAATTTTTATTGAATTGTTTTGATTGTTCCTATTGCTCCAACTCAATCTCTAAATGACATCTTGGTTGACCTCTAAAGAAATACAAAGATCTTTCATCTCTATGTGGTTGAGCAATTTAAAGATCCTTAGTTAGTGATAGTAGCTTGGAAACGACATTAGAGATGGTTGAACCTTCATAAATCGATCTTATTCTCCTCAAACTTACAACCTATGACGATGATGAAAATTGAAATGGGAGGGATCAATTTACTTACTATACAGTTTACATATTTTTTTTATAAATTATGAGTTCAATCAATCTAATCAGTTGAAGAGTAAGACAAATATTCATTTTCTCACTATTAAATAATCACTTATTAACAAATTACCCCTGAACCTTTTTAATGCGCTTATGAGTATTTTAGTGATAGATTTGTATAAGAATTTGAATAATTCTATTTAGTCAAATGACCGGCAAAATTATATTTTAAAAATATAATATTATATCTATTTAAATTAAATTTATTTTTAATAATTAATTTAATTGTGATTGATATAAAATATAATTGTTGAGGATGGTATAAAAATTCTAAAAATAATATATTATTTTTAAAATAAAGATATTTTTTAAATACTAATATATATATATATATATTATATTAACTATTAAATTTTATAATATTTATATTTTTGTAATACTTTTAATATTGTTTTTTTAATATTTTAATATAATATTAGTTCAAATAAATTATATTTAAATAATATTTAAAATATTTAATAAAATGTTTAATTTGACTTGAAATTTTTATAAATAAATTTTATATTATTTTTAATTTTAAGTTTGTTAGGTATATCTAATAAACGTAGACAAAAGAAAATAATTTAAATATATAATTATATGATTATTCCAAATTATATAAAATTAAATATTTCAAATCTAAGATATTCAAAATTAGGAAGATCTGAAAATACAAAGCCAACTAACTCAAATACAAAAAAAAAAATACATTTGAAGCTATTTAATAATTGAATTTTACATTAGAATGAACTAAAAATTATATTTAACTAATGATGTCATTTACCATGCATTCATAAATTCGCTACAAAAACTATACACAACTCATTTTTGTTCTCATGGCAATGTACTTTTTTTTTAACATTATGTATTTTCATTCATATTGTAAACATTTATTAAAATAAATAACCTCCTATTCAAATAAACGCAATTTTAAATAGTTATATAACTAACCACTTTTGAATTATAAATTGGAAAAATATTAGTAGCATTTGTTTTTGAACCTGTCATGATTTTTTCTATAATTTGAGTGGGTCACATTTCTCTTTTTTTTTATTTGGATTTGAGGTTGTGTTTATTAGAATTATCTTTAGTTAAAATTATAAATTATAGAAAGTTAGAAATGCCTAACTATATTGAGTTTGTAATTAGTTATTAGTATGTATAATAATTTTATGGTCAAATTGTTTACTATGTAAGAATTTAAGAATTATTTTGATCATTTGTTAATAATATAACAAATGGTAGGTGTCATCCTAGGAGTCATCACTTTTTTGTCAATCAATTTCTAAACTCTCTAAATCTAACTTTATCTTCTTTTAGTTTTCTTATCTTTTAGATTTCTTATGGTATTAGAGTGGGATCTTCAAGGAGAACGAGAAGAATCAGAAGATATCGAGTCCAAATCTTCTTCTTTAGGTATTGATTCCTCTTCGCTTTCTTTGAATTCTTTGTCTTCTTTAACAAGTATTTCGAGTGAAAAAGAGTTTCATTAAACTATCTAAATGGTCAGAAAGAAAGTGTGACAAAGATATATTGACTATTCACATATCAAATAATCCATCAAGAATCTTCAACAATTTGAACTACAAATGCTAGAGTAGTGGAATCCAATTGGAGAAGCAAAATCAAAATTAAGGCTTATTGATGGATCCTATATTGCTCCAACTAAGCTGGAATAGTTTGTTAAGTGGACGAAGGTTGGCTACTTGGTCCGCTCATGAATTAATACATTAAAAGAAGAAAGTGTATGTATTACTCTTCTACTACAAATGTATTAAATCTTTGAAAATATATCCAAGAAAGATATAAAGAAAATAATGGTCTTCAAGCTTTTCAAATTCAAAAGGGGATTTAATAATTTACGTCATGAAATTTTAATATAGAGAAGTGTTTCTCTAAAATCAAGAAATTGCGGGATGAACTCTTAGTTTTGGAAGCATTTCCATCTTGTGATTGTGAACCAAGAAGTATTTGATGTTGTAAAATGAAAAAAATGGTCGTCAAGAACCATTAACATTGAACAAGCTGACACGATTCTTGATGTGTCTGAATGAATACTATGACAATGCAAGACAATAAGTCATTATGGATCCAAAACCAAACATTAATATATGATATATTACTAAATATTTAGAGATAAAGAGAAGTTCAATCATTAATGATGGATCAAAACGAGAATTTCTCTCTTGAAGGATAATATGAAAGAACAAAAAGGACAAATAATTGGAAAATTCCTAAGGTTGGGACTCTTGGTCCTAGGTCTAGGAGACTTTGTCCTAGGTTAGACCTCTCGGTCCTAAGTGGAAATCCTCGGTCGAATCTCTCGGTCCTAAAACTCTGTCCTAACTCAAGAACATCGGTCCTTATTCTCGGTCTTAGTTCAATTTTTTTGGTCTTCGGTCCTATAGGACTCGGTCCAAGAACATCAAAACAGTTTTTGTAGCTCTAATTCTTTGATCCAAGAGTTTGGGTAGCTTCACAAAGCTCTTAGGAACAGATTTATCATCGTCTCAAGATATCAATCGACATATATGATGATCAATTTGTTCAAAATAGTTTTTAATAAAAAATCGAGTTTTTGATTTAAAGGTTGTTCTGAGGTGATTGGAGATGTGTAATAGCTTCCATACATCACATATACTTGATTGGTATCAAAACAAGAACACTGGATGTTCGTTTTAACCAATTCAAAAACATCAAAAATTTCATTTATTTGAAAATTTTGATTTTGATCAAACATGATTGGGATGGATCAAACACGATCCAAATAGTTTCCTAACATCATTACAATCATGTTGAGAAATTTTCTGTACTATGATTCGATCGAATTAACCCAAGGACATCAAACCCATTTTTTTTATTTTGAAAACTAAAATTTAGGTTTTTGTTATTCAGATCGATTTATCGATTCTATCATATCTAGATAGTTTATAAATGATCCTGGAATAAATATTCAATCATCAATTCACATATACAACAAGCCTACAAGCTACTGAAATTTGAAATATAAAATTCTAAATTCAAACCATGAATATGAATTTAAGGATAATTGAAATATTACTAAGGATTGGAGAACATTCATAGATTTTTATAGAAGTTTTCTAGATGCACAGATCTGAGCTTCCAAGCCTTAAACAAAAATTTCGAAAATTTGAGCTTTAATGGCGGATTTTGATTTTTCTTGATTTGAGGCTTCTATGTTGGTTGGTTGTCTCCAGAATGACTTGGGAATGGTATTTATACTACTCCTAAGTTGGTTCACGAAGCCTAGTGGCTTGAATGAGACAAAATCTATTAATGTTATTTTGGTTGTTCTTCCCTCCACTTGCCGGAGTAGGCAATGGGCGTAGGGAGAATGATCACAATCTCAGCGTGATCATTTTGTCTTTTGAATGAGTCTAAACCATTAACCAATGGTTGAGTTCTAAATAGCCAAAATCATCACGACTGTTTTATTTTTATCCTCGTAGCGACGCGATGAAGAAGACAACCAAAGTGGAAACGACGTCGTTTCATGTCTATTTGGGCGTTCTGTCTTGATGTCGTTAGCGTCTGGAATTCCGTTAGTGTTCTAGCTAACGGTCTGTCCCTTTATTGGGTGTTACGCGTCTACGCGCTTCCTCGGTTACAACTGACTGGGTGGCGTGCTCTAGAGCGTTGGATGGAGGTCAGGCACACATCAAATGAATGTAGTTTCTGCTGCACTTGATTCGTCTACTTTCGGCTACACTTGATGGTAGATTATATATATATATTTTTAATTTAAAACCTTAAAAGTTTGTTTGAAATTGATTTTTCTTTCACCTTTTTGGCTTTAAATTTGATCATTTTAAATACATAAAATATTAAAATAAATGTGGCAAATATTTTATCAATTTATTTATTTTTTATTTTTAGGATTTAAATAAATATTATTTTAGGTGAATTGGATACAAAATTCACTCTAAATTATTTATTTTTGTCCTTTAATTTTTATAAAATTATTTTGGGGGTAATATGTGTACAACATTTGTCTCAAATAATTTATTTTTTATTTTGACCTTAATTTTTAATTAATTTGATTAATTAACACATTAATTTAATAATAATTAATTGATTTTTGTCTATGTAGTAGAATTTTTTAGTATAGCCTACCGAAACCACCCAAGTCATATTTATAACCTAAAAAATAATATATGATATATTATTATTTTTGGACATTATTTTTTAGTAATTATAGTCTAACTCATGGAAACTCATAAAAGGAAAAAGAAACTATATAAAAGCAAAGTTAAAAGAAATGCAATAATACTTTGTAAAATAAATAATTTTAAAAATGTATAAATTGACTATTAATACCAATAACAAATCGTCCAAAATAAACATGACTTCGTTATAAAACTAAGAACAAATCTAACCAAAAAAAAAATTAATATATCATAAGAAAAATATTGAAAAAATGGGTAACCTCTTGGAAGAAGATGATGAAATCAACTTGAATTAATAAAAAAAATATTGTAAGACCCTCATCCCAACATTTATTTAGTTTTGTGCAATCAGATTTACTGTCATAATCAGTTAATATACATTTAAAAAACTTCACACCAAATTTGAATTTTATAAGATTTTGTGAAAATGTTTTTAAAAAAATTAAACTGAACACTTTATAGTCAAATTGAGTGATAATTATCCATTATATTTGAAAAATATCAATCTAACTTCATTAATTACAAATTATTTTTAAAAGGTTTGAAACTATGACTGAATTAAAAAAGATCAACATTTACATTAAACATTTATTCAAATCATTAATAACAAATATTATACCAATAATCTTAACTCAATATTGTTATTTCAAACTTAAACAAATAAGTAAGATAAAAATTACACACATTGGCAAGTTCAAACAACAATTTTCGCTCTCACACACAACTTTCAACAAGTTATTATGGATCTAACACTTCTCTGTTCATTGACATTTCCCAATGCACACATTGGCATTATATCAGATTGAATAACCTAACAAAAGATTAATAAAAGAAGAAAATTGTTAAAAGTTTTTTATTGAAAAATTTAATCTACTGCAAAGAAATTGTAGTTATTATAACTTTAAAATTTTTACAAATATTTTAAGAAGATCCCACTGTTGTGTTGAACCCGAAAATAATGTATAATTTTTGTAAATATCCAAAAAAATATTTTGCTCGGTCACAAGATTTTACAATATTACATATAACAAAGTTTAAACTATGACATCCACACTTAATAGGAAATGCTCTAGGATTTACATCAAGTAACATTTTTTTTGTACACTTTGATGTTTATCTTTCATATTAGAGCCATTGTCATAATATTATCCTATTATATCATCAATGTTGAGGTGAAGTTCAATCAAAACATCTTCTAGTCGTTTGAAAAGTCCAAGACCCGACGTGTCTTCAACATTTATAAACCCAAGAAAGAACTCATGCACATTGACAATAATATCATCAATATCCACACATCTTATAACAATAGTCATTTATTCTTGATGACTTATATCTAGGGTACAATCTAAGATAATGAAAAAATATTTAGCTTTTGAAATCTTTTCAAGGACTTTTTATTTTATCTCTTCTACCAACAAACCTATCAATTTATTTTGAAATTTGTGGCTAAGATAATGATAGTGATTTTTTTATCTACCACCATTAGTTGAATGTGTTCTTTCATAGTAGAATCAAATTTCGCAAGAAATTCAATAAGTTGATAAAAAAAAGTCCATTATTTTTCACATAAATCTTCTCACTAGACCCACGAAAAAACAAATTATTTCGTGAAAGATACATTACACTTTCAATTATTCGAGTTAGTATCAACTTTCAACGATTTTTCTCTTTGTTGATTAGTTATTCCCTTTTCTTGTCAATTGTTGTATTTTGTTGTGGACTTTTTTTTCAACTCATTACATCTTAGTACATTAAGGATGTGTTCTGAATTACTATAATGGTCTTTAATCTTAGATAAATGTTGCTCAAATTAATATTTCCATCTTCGGCCAAACTACTTGTCATAGAATTATTCTTAAATAGTTTGCAATAAAAACAAAAGACCTTATTCAGGTCATTTGAATAAACAAGTCATTTCCTTTCTTGTTTCTCACCACCGAGAAGAATAGAAAGGTAAAAATTAAAGGAAAAATGTCTCCCACTTATATTATCCTTAGGAAACTTATCTTTTAATATCTTAATAAGACCTCATTGAACTAATATTATCACATTTATAAAGAAAACTCCTCACAATCCTGGATCATAGTTAACATCAACATTCTTTTCTAAATTTAAACATGGGTGTAAAATTTTCATTAACACATCTATCCCCAATATTAACATTCATAATCATGGGTTGTTCAAGTATCTCATCTCCAATCCTATCATGTTCTTCATTATCCACTTCATCCTCAAAATTACTAATAGGTTGTTCTAATACTTTATCTCTTACTCTTACTATATAATTTTTTTCATTTCCATCTTGACTCAAAAATAGATAACTTTGATTTTTTGCATTGAACAATTTAGAAATTGAACCCACTAATGATTTTGTTATTGACTCGTGTCGTTTCTTGATATTTCTTTTACAAGAACCCGACTCATATTTTTGAAACCTTATTCGATCTTTATCATTTATATTCTTCTTCTTCATTTAAACCTAAAATATTTAAACTAATTTATAAATTATAAAGTTAATAATAAATTAATGCATTAAATAAGATTATTTTACTAGATCTAAACTTTAAAAAAGAAAAAAAAAATAATTTGTGATAAGTTCGGGTGATATGTTTTTCGTAATTTTAAAGTCTGATTTGATAATATTGGTGATATATGGAAGTGGTAAAAGATTATAAAGATAAACATAAGAATAAGAAAAAGAAAAAAGAAAAAAATAAGTGCGTCAATAATATAATTATCCCAAATATGATTTTTTTCAATGTAAACTTTAAAATTGATAGTAGAGAGAAGTTATAAGATACGAAAGATGTGATTTATGGTTAGAAAATTAGAAACTTAGAATAGAAATGGAAAATATAATATAAAATGAGATATAAATGGTTATAATGAGATAAAAAAAAAGGTTATATATGTATTGTATAATATATATTTAATATGAAGAGAGGAAAAAAAAAGAAAAAAATAAGATTAATAATGTAATATATAATTAATAATATTATTATATATTGAAAAATTGGGGGCCAAGGTGGGTAGTTATGAAACTGACTCGGTCTTTGCACCAACGATCTGTGTAACACTACTTAAGATCTTCGTGAGATTGAGTAACTAGTTAGTCTTACTTGAATTAACACTCGATGCTTGCTTTAATGGACACAAGAACTCTAGAGAGAGAAAATGAACTTTTACAAATAGTAGTATTATATTACTTGAATACTTAATAATTACAAAGTAATACCTTTAAAATATTTTAGGACTTATTCAAATTACCACATTAATGACACAATAACAAACTATCATATTAATGACACACTGACCAACTACCATATTAATGACACAATAATAAACTACCACATTAATGACACACTAATCTAGGGCATGCATTCACATTATCCTAAGCCACCATCCTTACAATGTTTCTAGAATATTCCTTGGATTGAGCCTACTTAGACAATTAAGCCTCCTTTTGGGCTAGAAAGATTAGGGCGCGTGACATTCTCCCCTACTCATTTCGGCGACATCCTCGCCGCGCCCTCCTTGTAGGTTTGGATGATGTCTTTGAAGTTTCATAACACTAATTTGTGTTTCCAACTAGACTCGCCTTCTGGTAATCCCTTCCACTTCAAAAAATATTTGGCATAACTTGGATGGGAATCCCTTCTCGGTATGACTCGATGTGCTAATATCTCTTCAACTTCTTTCTTGGGTACAATTGTGATAGGATCGGTGAAACCAATAGAGACGGGGGTCTAACTATTGTTAACAACTTCGGATAAACGGATTGATAGAAATCCTGTTAGGGATTAATATCAATTTCTATTCTTCGCAAACCTTCACAAACTCTTGAAACGATTCAAGTGCGGAACTGTTTATTTAGATTTGAAGCTTTGAACCAATGAATGATGAAAGACAAAAGGTAAAGAACACAACAAGTTGTTTATGGATGTTCGGAGCAAACTCTCCTACGTCACTCCTTCTTCCAACAACCGGAAGGATTTCACTATATACTTCTTTAAATCAAATACAGTTTACTAATCTAGTTAAACACTCTATTGAACAGAACACCCTCTGTTAAACTTACAATATTATCAATAATATCTCTCAACTAAAGAGTGTTTTTGATTCTCTCTTGAACTTGGAAAATGATGTACAATCAGTAAAAAGAATTCATTCCGATAACCGGTAAGCAAGCACGCAAGCAAGTCATTCGTCTGTTGTCCTTGAACATCTATATGTAGTAGAAGGACACCAACGGTCGAATCTTCTGCACGGACACGTGGCAAGCGCCCATAGGATGATCTTCTAAAGGACAAGAGTACAACAGACTCTGTGCTCATGGAACGTGGCCGTACTGAATGGTAGTACGTCGGATATCCTTCTGGAACTGTCCTGTACTAAACAAGTAGTGGGAAGAATATTAGTGTATGTGGCGTTCATTCATTTGATGCAAATAGTTGGCGTACTAGACTACAAGAAAGAGTAGAGCAGGAGTAGCGTACAGCTAATTGATCATGGGTAGACGTATGCTAACTTCAAACAACTATTGAAGTGAGGCATTAGACATGCTCAATCAGACTTCCAAGTCTAAGGGAGTTAGACATCAACGTCTAAAAACGAGTTTCATTAGACCACCAAGTCTAATGGAGTTAGACTGTAATGTCTAATTTTGCATCCCATTAGACTACCACGTCTAATGGAGTTAGACTAATATCTAACTATGTATCTGTTAGACTGGCACGTCTAACTACGTATCTGTTAGACTTGCATGTCTAACTACATATCTGTTAGACTTGCACGTCTAACTACGTATCTATTAGACTTGCACATCTAACTATGTATCTGTTAGACTTGCACGTCTAACTACGTATCTATTAGACTTGCACGTCTAACTACGTATTTATTAGAATGACACGTTTAACTATGTATCTATTAGACTGGTCGTCTAACTACGTATCTGTTAGACTTGCACGTCTAACTGGCAACACGTCTAATTAGCCTACTTAGACCACGTCTAAGTTAGCAAAATTTGATGCACCTGCATAGAAACAATTAGATGACTTAGCTTCTTTCATATTTAAATTTTAATCATCATTAAGTTTTACACATACATCATAAAAATAACGTTAATCAAACTAATTTGACCTAACAAATTGTGATTGTCGTGAGAGCTCTATTTGATTCGCCTCTACTTATATATTCTTTATCTTCATGATAAGTCTTTAATAAACTCACGTGGAATACGGGGTGCATCTCCAAATGTCACGAAATCTTCAAGCGATAAGCTAGATTTCCAACTTGTTTCTCCACAATGAAAGGGCATTCGTATCGCCTCACAATCCCCTTGTGAACCTTGGAAAATCGCCCCCTTGATGGAGGAGGAGTTTTACCATCACTCGGTCTCCTTCTTCAAACTCCAAGTGTCTTCTCTTTTTTTTCCGCACATTTCTTCATTCTTTTGGTGGTCTTGGCAAATTCACACTTTTCTTTCTTGACGAACAACTCATTTTCCCTTAGTATCTGGAAAACTTGTTGTAGGTGTTGAAGATAATCCTCCAACGTTTTTTTGTATATCACTATATTTTCCAAGTACACCAAAACGAACTTGTCTAAGAAGGGTTAGAAACCCGATTTATCAAGGTACAAAATGTAGAAAGAGCGTTCGTTAAGTCAAAAGGCATGACTAAGAACTCGAAAGAGACTTACCTCGTAACACAAGAAGTCTTGGGCTCGTCTCCCTATGCTATTCTTATTTGGTAGTAACATGACCGTAGATCCAGCTTTGTGAACCACTTTGCATCACCAAGTTGGTCGAACAAGTCAACAATTAGAGGGATGGGCTACTTGTTCTTTATCGTCAACTTATTGAGCGACCGGTAATCGATGCACATTTAGAGCGACCCATCATGCTTCTTTTGGAAAAACATTGGTGCTCCATAAGGTGCTTTAGACAGCTTGATGTAGCCCACATCCAATAACTCCTTTAGTTGCCTCCTTAGCTCCTCTAATTTGAGAGGTGCCATACAATAAGGGACAGTCGTCGGTGGTTTAATACCTTCGACAAACTCTATTATGTGTTCCACCTCTCTCTTCGGAGGGAGCTTCTTTGCTAATTAAGCGGGCATTACGTCTTGAAATTTCTCTAGGACATTCGTGACTTCTGTAACTGTCTTCTCTTGGGACGCAATTTTCTCATATTCTTTCAAGGTAACATTTTAAGAGTTACAGGGCAAAGAGTTGTCTAACTTTTATCTTGTCCTTCCTTATTAAAAGTATCATGCAAGTATTGTCTTACTTTAGGATACACATAGTATTGGAAAAAGAGAGTGAGAAGGCATTTACCTTGTCAAGGAACTCCATGTCGAGGACCATTTTGTAGTCGTCCATATAAATGATAGAAAAAATCCAAAAAGCTAGTCCACTTCCTCAAGTTGACCTTTACATTACGAGAAACTCCATAAGTGTCACTTGGTACCAAATTGACTACTTTAAGTCATCCCTACTCTTTAATGTAATTGATTCCCAGTCTTCTCGCCTCTTGTGCCTCTAAAAAGTTGTTGTCTCCCGTGTCCAACAAATCTTTAACCATGTGGTTTCCCACTTTTGTTTCCACGAACAATCGTACTTTCTTCGTGGAATTTTGTTCTTCAACCATCGTTTTAATGGAACTAAGGAGGTGTAATGACCCCAATCGGGCCTCTTCATGAAGGTGTTCTTACTCCTCCATCAATGCAGATAGTTTGTTCTTCGTAGGCACTCTCTTGTTTTGTGTGTCCCCTCGCAAAAGAAACACTTTACTTGGGGTCTCTCCAATTTTCTCGTCTCCATTGGATTTGATAAACTTAAATGAGTCTTCCTTGTTGTAGAAATGGTCTCTACCACTCTTCCTCTTGTCACTCCTATCGTGGGTCGACTTTAGTTTGTCTACCTTCTGATTTAACAAGAGATTCATCCAGAAAAAAGCGGTATTTAAATTTTGAACACCACACCGTTTCAACTCCAGTTTTGCCCACATTTGTAGACCTTTAGTGAAGGTGAACATGCTTCTTTGTCCAAGTAGTTATGGATCTGAAGGAGAGTAGCAATGAACTTCTCGGTATACTCCTTGATGCTCCCTCTATGTGAGAGTCACCGCAACTTGGTCATTGCTTCCCGAATGACATTTTTGGGATATAACTACTTATTGAGTTTCTCCTTAAACTCTCCCTAGGTGTTGATAGAACATATACATCTTTTATATTACTACTCCTTCGCCTTCACCACAACATTGCAGTGTTTTAGGTAGGTCGTGGAAGTATCTATCTTTCTTGCCTCTTCCACTAGATCGAGTGCTTTGAAGTACTAATCTAGACCCCATAAGAAGTTGTCAATCTATTTTGCATTCCTCTCACATAAATACGCTTTAGGCCTTAGAACGTTTATCCTTATCGAATTAGGGACTCCTATAGGCGCACATCCGCACTCTTGTGCAACCGCCTTCTTGAGTACTGTCACTTCCTCTTCTGTGGCTTGTAACATTGAGGTTATTCTCTCGAGATTCTCGTTCAAGGTAGTGATCAAAAAAGGAGGGTCTGCTCCACTATATGAGTTTTCTCTTTGACATTTGGACAACCCCTCGTTCAAGGCATCTTGCATCCCTTCTAGGAGCTTGTTTCTCTCCTTCTTGACCTTGGCGGTGTGTTCATCTAGGTCCTTGAAGTTATTTTGTCTATTAGCCATGGTGAGTTCTACATTCTCCAACCTTGCAATAATGTCAACGATAATGTCTCTAGATCTCCCCCTTTATTTGGTAGTTTTGGATCATCCCACTTGAACCTTGCGAGGGTTCCTAAGATCCTCTCTAATCCCGTGGAAAATTTAATGAAATGACACTAAAGATCACCTTAACACTTCTTTTTTTCCGAACGATTTTGTCCATGTCGCGAGACGTCCATAATCGCTAGACATAATTTTTTTTTTAAAATTAATCTCGCGATTACCGGTTGCGTCTCGCAACGGAGATATTTTTGTTATAAAAAAGAAAAGTGTCATCAGCGTATTTAATTTTATGCGGCGGCACTTATAGCAAATAAGGTGATCTTTAATGTCATTTCATTAAATGTCCTCCCAATCATAGATCTCAACATTTATTTAGTTTTAGTGTAATCCGATTTACTGTAATAATCAATTAATATATATTTTAAAAAATTCACACCATTTTTTAATTTTATAAGATTTTGTGAAAATAGTTTTTAATAATCAAATTGAACCCTTTATAGCCAAATTGAATGATAATTATTCATTAAGATTAAAAAATATCAATCCAACTTCATTAAACTACAAAATCATTAATAACAAATATTATATCAATAATCTTAACTCAATATTGTTATTTTACACTTAAATTAAAATTTTAAGATAAAAATTACACACATTGACAAATTCATACAACAATCAACGCTCTCACACAACTCTCAACAAGTTATTATCGTTCTAACACTTCTCCGTTCATTGACATTTCCCAAAGCTCACATAGCCATTATCTCGGATTGAATAACCTAACCAAATATTAATAAAAGAAGAAAATTGTTAGAAGACTTCAAAAATAATTTACAGCTTATAAATTGTAGTTGTTTTACCTTTACAAATGTCTCAAATACTAATTATGGATGACAACTGATTTGTATATTGGGAGCTGGAGGACTGAAGTTATTGATAGTGGATTTGTTTATTGAGAGCTGGAGGACTGAAGTTATTGATAGTGGTTGAGTTAAGGACCCATCACTATTTGTGGGTGACGGTCACTGTAAAAAAAAAAATTAGTCAGCAACCGTTTATTAGACAACCATACATCAATAACCAAAAACCTCGTATACAGAAAAAGAAAAAGAGAAGAAGTTCCAATTTATCACCTTTTCATCTTGTGATACGATCAGATGGAAATGGAGTAAGATCATGTGATCTTAAAGCAGGGTATGTCACCATATTTTCCTAGAAAAATAATTGATTTTGTTGTAAGAAATCTCAATCAAAAACTTATCAAAAGAAGAAGAAGAACAGATAAAATAATTACCAGTAACAACACAGCTAATCCAAATCTCATTTGAAGGCGCCTGAAGCTCTTTATCTTATATAATCCATCATAGATATAAACTTTAACAATTCTACTTACATTCCATTTCCATTTGAATCGTACAACTTTGATTTCCCCAGCGTATTGAAAATTTCTTTGAATCTTCATCTCCGATCACTTTGATAATCACGTCACCAGAAGGTGAACTTCTGTACTTCTCGCAACAAGAGATTCAAGAAGAAACTAGATTTGAAAGGAATTGATAAGCGGCGGCCAAATCAAAAACCTAGGTAGGGAAATTATGATTTCTTACAAAACCCAGTTCATCGTTTTATACAATTTATTAGTGTCTGTCGTCCGTATATACAAAATACATTTCAGTCCTTGGATGATTTTGAACTTATAAAATTATATCAAATATTTATGATTCTTATCAATATTTTTCCATCTTCTCTATTAATTTGCTCTTAATTTTGTATATCTCATTTTTCTTAAATTTAAATGTCTTTATCTATATCATCAAGATTTCATTGAAAAATAGTTAAAATTAAAAATGGAATTATTTTAATTTTTATAAAATTATTTGTTATGTTACATTATTAAAATTAGTTTTTAGACTATGATAATATTGAAGTGTGATTTTTTTTGGTTTAATTTGATTAAATTGTTTTTTTTATGATAATTCATATATAATTTAAGAACATTTTGATATATCTTTTTAAATGATCCACGCTCTAGCTTTCACTACTATGTTATGAGTTTTCAAAATACATTTTAATTTTTCTAAATTTATTTGTTTTCTTTTAGTCATGGTTCAATCATAAAAATGATACAAATATGTCACTTTGTGTAACATAGAAGAACTGGTCTATTACTTCAAGGGTGATTTTGTATTTTATTATTTTTTTAACTTTAATTTGAAATAAAGTCAAATATATTAAAATTAATATTTAAATTTTTTTATTAATAGTTACATTTTTACTGTTTGTTCAGTTACAAAATAAAATAATTATAAATATTTAATAGGCTTCATTAAATACCTTATATTTAAATATTTAATATTTATGGATATATAATAAAAGAACTTTTCTAGTAAAAAAATAAAATTAAAAATTAAAAAAAGCATTTTAATGTCCTAAATAAATAAAATAAAGTAAAAGCACTCTAATTTAAAAAGAAAAATATTACCAATACCAATCTTCTTAACCACCGTTCATATCCTAAATTAATTAGCCATATTTAATACATCCAAGTGTTATCATCATTATTCTTTTAAGATATTCAATATCTGACTTCAATTTGGTTTAAAATGTTAAATATTAATATTAGAATAAATTGATTTAGTTAATATAAGAATAAATCCTTATGATCAGATTTGTTAGGATGTATAGTTTTAATTGATAAGTACATAAATAGTTGATAATGTTTATCTTTTCCTTTTCAAATTTGGTATTATAAATTTCTATTTATATATAATAGTTGTTCATTTTATTATGGTTAATATTTAAAGTTTAACATAAAAAAATTATAAAATTGTTAAGATTATTTTTATTAAAATTTTAATTATTATAACTTTGTCATATTATTTAATATCTAAATTTGTATTTAGTTGTTTTAATGTTGGGTTGATTGTTCCTATTGCTCCAACTTTCTCTAGATGTCATTTTTCATCTCTATGTGGTCGAGAAACCGCATTAGGATTGTTGAACCTTCATAAATCAATCTTATTCTTCTTAAACTTATATATGAGTTCAATCAATTTAATCGTGTTGAGGAGAAAGACAAATATTCCTTTTCTCACTATTAAACAAATTCCGCGTAGGAACATTTTTCAATGCGCTTAAGCTTATCATCCCTATGAGTATTTTAGTGATAAATTCTATAGGAATTTGAACGACGGATAAAATTATATTTTAAGAATATAATATTATATTTATTTAAATTACAATTATTTTTAATAATTAATTTAATTGAGATGATATAAAATATAATTGTAGAAGATGGTATAAAAATTCTAAAAATAATTTATCATTATTAAAATAAAAATATTTTTTTAAATATTAATGTATATATATATATATATATTATATTAACTATTAAATTTTATAATATTTATAATTTTTGTAATACTTTTAATATTGTTTTTTTAATACTTTAATATAATATTAGTTCAAATAAATTATATTTAAATAATATTAAAAATATTTAATCAAATGTTTAATTTGATACTTGAATTTTTTATAAATAAATTTTATATTATTTTTAATTTTAAGTTTGTTCGGTATAGCTAATAAACGTAGAAAAAAAATAATGAATGAACACTATTATGTATTAAGGTATTTGCTAAGTGAACACTATTTAGTTTATTTGCTAAGTGAACACTATTTTAAGTTGGAGGATTAAATTATTAAATATTACCAATATCTTCAAGCCATTCACAAAAGATTGACTTCAATCTTATGTTTACTAAAAACAATCCCGTCTTGGTCATCTTTAGAATCATAGAGAAAAAAAACTCTAGCCATCTCCACCTTCACCGGCCGGCTCCATTCAAAGATGCAACCTTTATCGTTGCTATCGAAACCTTTACGCAGTTTCCAATGTAATTGGACAGAATCGGAGGATCCAATCGTGCTCAACTATCCATGGGGACTCCGAGTTGAATATTCTCGGATGTAATATCTCTCCCATCTGTTTTAACCAATTTTTAAGAAAAGAAGAGTAAGAGAGAGGAGGAAGAAAATATCAGTATTTGTTGACGTGGTTGTTGCAATTGGACTTTGTTGATATAAAATTATTTATAAGTAGAAAAAATATTTGGGTGAAAAAGAAAATTGAAAAGTCAGGTTTAATTGGTTTAATTGCAGATGTTTTATAATTAATATTTAATGAAAAATTTGAATTAATATTCATATAATTTAATTAAGAAAAATAGAGTAGAGAGAAAGTAATATTATATATGATGAGTTTGTATATAAACCTCCATATTAATACATTAAGCATTATTATACATATTGTTATTATTAGATATAAAAATAAACATGTTATGTAATATTATATATTTTAATATAAAGATTATTGATAAAAAAAATATTTTTTATTATTAATGTGAAAAAAAAATATAAATATAAATTTATATATATAAATATATATATATATATATATATATATATATATATATATATATATATATATATATATATATATATATATATATATATATATATATATATATATATTATCTGATTTGTGAATGATCGTGTAGTACACCTCTAACATTTTAAATTAAGTGTCATTAGATATATATAGATTGTTTCAAATGTATTCTTATTCTTGAAACCAAACCAAAGGTTATAGTTCATCTTATAATATTGATTAAAATTAGTTATAGTTGCACAACCCTATAAAATATGGGGGGCAAATATGGGTTTGTGCAACCTTATAAAATAATTTGAATAAATATTATAAGTCTAGCAATCAATTAACAATACATATTCATTAATATAATAAAGTTCAATAAAATAAATTTTAAAAATGGTAGTCATAGTTAAAAATATATAATAATAATAATAATAATAATGTAATAAGAAAATTAATATTTTTTTTTTCTATCTAGTTTAGCCTTGGTAGATAAGAGTTTCTTTAGAATTAGTTTCAAGATTAGATTGACTATAAATTATTAAATTTCGTTGGCATCACATCTTATGACTTTCCACTTTTACGTGATCACCATCACTTGCTAGAGGGTAAGAATAATTTTTTTATTATTATTTCCATTTCAATACTCAATGTCTTTTCATTTATCATTTTTAAGTTGATAACATCGGCTAACACATTCTACTAATTCAATATTTAAAGACATTATGATAGTCACTCTTCTTATTGTCTTTATTTAATACTCATATCATGATCAAGTCTTTACAAAAACATATTGTCTTGAACTTATTTCAAAACAATATTTTCAGTTAACAAGTACTTTACTTCTCCCTTGTATGCACGCTTCGATTATCGCAAAAATTGTGTTTTCTCGTTTTTGTGATGTAATACAAAATGTAAAGAAAAATAGTTCTCTCTCTTACCCGTGAAATAATAATAAAAATCTGACAAAACTTAAAAAAATCATTGAAAATATGATACGCGTCATTCTTCTCTTTTCAATTCTTATATTAGATGGTGTATATCATAAATTTATATATTTGGTTTAAATCATTGTTATTTGTCATAATCATAAAAAAAAATACAAATTTCAATATAATGATTTAAACTTGGTCTTTGATAATAAAGATCTTTTTATAAATTACATTAGTTTAAAATATAATTACAGATTTATTTTATTCAAATAATTGTAAATTTTATATAAGTGCTAAGCAAATAGGAAATTATATGTAAAATCGAATTAATATAAAATTATGGAAACCAATTGAAATGAATGGAAAAGTTCAGGAAATGTAAAAGAAAAGAAAGATCGTTTTTTTAGAAAAAGAAAAGAAGAACATTGTTAATCATTTTCTAGAAATAAACTTGGGCTACAAACCTATTTGATAAACTCATGTATGAATTTCAGATAAGGATTGGTTTGGAGGTTGTGACATCGATTGCGGAAAAATATGAACAAATAGATTTTAAAGAGAACTTTATTTTTTATGTCATTTGAGAAGATATGAGAAAGCGGTTTTATAGCCAAATGAGTTGAGCAAAAATGGAGATAAAAATGAAAATGGCAAAGAATTTAATGTAAATGCTACTGATATTTTGTTGATTTTATTCCAAAAAGGTTATATTATATAATACAGAAGATATAGTAAGATATTTTATTTTATTTAACATCTCCTTAATTGTTGTTTAGTCATTTATTTTCATGAATTCAATGTTAAGGAACCAGACAATCTTATTCCACAAAATCTGCAAGTCAAAGATGCAATCAAGTCACAATATATTCCTCCATAATCTTAGTGATTGCACAGCTAATTGCTCCACAAAATCTGCAAGTCAAAGATGCAATCAAGTCACAATATATATTCCTCCATAATCTTAGTGATTGCACAGCTAATTGCTCCACATATTTAGACTTTACATATAACAAATTGTAATATAAATAACCTGTACATTTCTCATTCATATAAACAATTTATTCCTTTTCAATCATACATCTTCTCTACATGGTATCAGAAGTCTAGATCCTACAATGTCATCAAACGCCTTCTCCGTCCCAAACAATTACTCCCGACCCCAATACTCTAAAGACAACAGCCGACAGTCCTCACCACACTACCCCAACCCCAACCCCTCCCCCTCATCCAACACCAAATCACCTGATGTCTGCCAATATTGTGGCTACACTGGTCACACCATCTCCGTCTGTCGTCACTTCTCTCGCGCCCATCCTAACTTTACACTCAAACCCTTTGTACGTCAATCTCGCTACACTCGTCCTCAAGCCAACACTGCCTATTCATCTCACGCCCCTCCATGTGACTGGATTATAGATAGCGGTGCTACTCACCATGTCACACATGATCTCGATAATCTATCTCTTCACACTCCTTATACAGGCAACGATGATGTTATCATCGGTGATGGCTCATCTCTTCCAATCTCTCACACAGGTTCATTCACTATTACCTCTCAAAACAAATCTTTACTCTTTCAAAATATTCTTTATGTTCCAAAAATTGCACAAAACATTATTTCTGTCTCCAAATTTTTCCTTGATAATAATGCACAAATTGAGTTTACCTCTTCTTCCTTTCGTTTCAAGACTATCACCACGAACACCATCCTACTCCAAGGAACTTTTAATCATGGAATGTACACCTGGTCTTCTTCCTACAAATGTGCCCTTCAAACATCTCTCACATCATCTACTTCAAAGCTATCCACCACGTCTGCTCTCCTATGGCATCACCGTCTTGGCCATCCGTCATTTAAATTTTTTTCTTATATTTCAAATTTATGTAATTTAGGTTCAATTTCATCCCTTGATTACTGCAATTCTTGCAAGATTAACAAAGCACACAAACTTCCTTTCTCTCAATCCACTCTTACGTCTACAGCTCCCCTTGAATTATTATTTTCAGATGTTTGGACCTCACCCCACCTCTCACATGACAACTACAAATATTATCTAATCTTTGTGGACCATTACACTAAATATGTATGGTTTTACCCTCTCAAAAATAAATCTGATTCTCTCACAGTCTTTCTTGACTTTAAAAAATTAGTTGAAAACTATTTCAAAAGAACGATCATAACCCTATTCTCTGACAATGGAGGCGAGTTCATCAAATTGGCTCCCACCTTACGCGCTAATGGCATCTCACATCTTACTACACCTCCCCATACCCATGAACACAACGGCTATGTAGAACGCCGTCATCGTCACATTGTCGAAACTGGTCTCTCTCTCTCCTATCTCATGCCAATCTACCTGTCACTTACTGGACACATGCATTCTCCACCGCTGTGTATCTCATAAATTGATTACCTACACCAACCTTACAAAATGACTCTCCCTACTATCGACTCCTAAATGTCAAACCTATCTATTCCCAATTACACTCCTTTGGCTGTCTATGCTACCCATTACTACGACCTTATGCTTCCAATAAACTAGATCCTCGATCTCAACCATGCATTTATCTTGGTCGTTCCCTAACTCAAAGCGCTTTTCTATGCCTAAATCTTACCACAAAAAAAATCTACACTTCTCGTCATGTCACTTTCATTGAGCATGATTTTCCATTCCACCGTCTATCAAACCAACAAAATTCAACTTCGCTTCCCTCACCTCACGAATGGTTTCCCACTCCTCTCATACCTATTTCATCACATAACCCTACAACACCATCCACCATTGCCACACCCCCACAGAACACACCTCCTACACCACCACATCCATCACATAACCCTACAACACCGTCCACCACTGCCACACTCCCACAAAACACATCTCCTACGCCACCACATCCACCACCCCCCCTCCGCCCATTCTCCCTCGTCCTGTAACTCGTCTCACAAACAACATAACCAAACCTAACCCAAAGTATGCCCAACTTACCACTATCTCCTCACCCACGTCACTACCAACCACCCCCAAACAAGCACTCTCCATCCCTCATTGGCGTGATGCTATGCTTGCTGAATAAAATGCTCTACGGAAACACAATACATGGACTCTCGTACCACCTAGTGAAACTCGAAATGTCATTGGTTGTAAATGGGTCTTTAGAATCAAATATAATCCTGATAACACGATTCACAAATACAAAGCTTGGCTTGTCGCAAAAGGTTTTCATCAACAAGCTGGTCTTGACTACTCTGCCACCTTCAGTGCGGTTATCAAACCAGTCACGATTCGACTCACCCTCTCAATTGCTCTCCAACACAACTGGACATTACGCCAACTCGACATCAACAATGCCTTTCTCCAAGGTGATCTCCAAGAGACAGTCTTCATGCAGCAACCATCCGGCTTCATCAACGCTAACAACCCTTCTTATGTGTGTCGTTTAAACAAAGCCATATACGGGTTAAAACAGGCTCCACGCGCATGGTTTACAGCCCTCACCTCCTATCTACTACAATTCGGTTTTACAGCATCTCTCGCTGACCCCTCTCTCTTCATTTACAAAAAAAATGGCGATCTCCTATATGCACTTGTTTATATCGATGACATTATCGTAACTGGTCATTCACCTGATTTTGTCTCGGTCTTTATTTCCAACTTTGCCAAACGCTTTTCTCTCAAGGACTTGGGGCAACTTTCCTTCTTCTTAGGGGTGGAAGTACAACACAACACTTCTGGTCTCCTTCTCTCCCAAAGAAAGTACATACACGATCTCCTTCAACGTCATGACATGCTTGACTGCAAACCATCAACTACCCCTATGCTTGCTCACCCTCAACTGCTACAAAATACCTCCACACCTCCATGTGATCCTACTACTTATCGTTCTGCTGTTGGAAGCCTCCAATACTTATACCTCACACGTCCTGACATTGCTTACTCTGTCAACAAGTTAGCCCAGTTCATGCAACACCCGCAAGAAGCTCACTAGACAGCTCTCAAGAAGCTCCTCCGCTACCTTCACGATAAATAAATCATCATTTTTAAAAATCAAATAACCCAACATCAAACAACCCTAAAGCTGTCAACAAAAATAAAATAAAATAAATAATAATAATAATAACAACTTAAAATGATTTATAATTAAAATTAAATTCTATATCTGAAAAAGGTTTAATAGCCATCTATTTCTTTAACAACAAAATTTCTAAAATCCTAACTATGCCGAGTTGTTAAATTTGAAAAAAGAAATTGAATTTTTAATTGGTCTCAATTCGAGTTATTATATTTATTTTTATTATGATTCTCCATTGAGATTTTAGACATTTTCTTTTACATCTCACTATTTAAATATCACTATTTAAGACACATTAATGTTAAAATTATACAAAAACAAGTTATTATGTTAACTGTTTTAAAAATAATTAATTTATTATTTATATAACATTTATAAAAATAAATAATTCATTTCAATAATTTAATTATTGAATTTCAGTAAATGATGAATTTTAATTACTGTTTCTTTTTTTAAATTCGCTAGTAAAAACTTTCTATTCTATCGAACAAATTCGGGAGTAAAAACTTTTTATTCTATTCGAACAAATTCGGTAGTTAAATTACTGACATTAATTATTTATTTATAAATATCAATTAAGTTTAACCAATCGTTAATATTAAGACCACCCACAACATGTGTTAAATAAGGACTAAATGGTGCAGCAGAGTATAAATGAGTATCAAATTTTGAGGATTAAAAAATTGGTATCAAATTTTGATACCGGTGCAAATTTTATTTCCAGCTGATGTGGCCCAATGACAGCGCGCCAAGTGGTAGCATTGGTGGGTTATATTTTTTTTTAAATACTAATTTTGCATAATAATTGATCAAAATAAAAAATATATATATCATTATTTCATATTTTTCGAGATCTATAAATAGAGACTTGGTTTGTATCATTTGGACACCAAAAAATTTCTGAAATTTTCTACCATATTATCATCCTTGTTTGTATAACTTTTCTTTTGAAATCTTCAAACTCTTTCATGGATTCTTCACAAAACTATAATTTTTTTTCAAATTACTTCCCAAATCAAGCTCAAATTACCAATGTTTAGAGTGTTTTAAAAACACTACTTAACAAATTACTAATGTTTAGAGTGTTTGTTTTCTTCTTCGTTTTAAATAATATTTGTATGTTTGATTTACCAAGTGATAATAATATTGTTTGTGGTTTAAAAAAATGAAATTATGTGTGTATATGCTTAAATGATGTGGAAGTAAGAGAAAGCGAAAAAGTAATTTTGTTACCTTGAATAACACTCTACTGTAGGACATGCTAAAAAGTGAGTGTTAAAATAGGTGTTAAGCTGATGTGGCATGATATTAAATGAAAAAAATTGATACCCTGCTGTGGATAGTCTAAGGGTGAGTCGGTACGATATACCTTAATTTTTTATTCATACCTTATACTTTACCTAAAGTTTCGGTATTGAAAAAATGCATAGATTTCTCTTACATTGATTTCGGTATACCTTACTTTCGGTACGGTATGTATTAAACCTTTGATACCTAAAAAATATATTAACTTAAACAAAAAAACTAATTCAACTAAAAATAAATCAAAAACCATACCTACAACTTTTTTTCGATCAAGAACCTTAAACCTCAGTTGTGCTTCATGTAATAAGCTCACAAACTCCTCTCTTTCGATAACTTTAAATGATACTTCATCGAGGATCACATACTCAGTCATTTTTATTTCACACATTTTCTAGTTAAAAGTATATATATGGAACCAAAGCATTTTCTTGCCCCATCATCTCGTTCGTCAATATAGTTTGACTTTTATCACCTCTACAGACTTATTTGTTTCATAGAGTGAACTCAACTTACACATTTTTAATAATTAGTTTTTCATCCCACCGGTACTTCCAGAAACGACTGGAATCTAAACTTGATAGTACTTGCATACCCTGGTTGGTTGTATTCTTTCATCAATAACTCTTTTTGTCTTCTTTTGATAGTGTTCTATAAATATACTCTTATTCTGTTTATGATTTATAGGAGTTTTGATTTTGAATTTGTTCTTACTCTTTTTTTGAATCGTATTTTATATTTGAGATTAACTTGACAACATATTAAAATTCATTAAGTCTATTTTGAAAAAAAATCAAACACTTTATAGTGAAATAAAGTTAATTTTATATTTTATAAAATAGAATGTGTACGTATCGGTACAAATTGGCATATATTGAATTATGGGAAGAATGCCAATTTTACACACCAAGTTGTAAGAAGGTGTCAAATTTACTTATTAAGTATCAAAATTCTATTTATATGTATTAACTTGTCAAAAAGTGTCAAATATGTTTTAAATAACAGATATTTTAAACGGTGTTAAAGTTTTGCCACGTGTAATATCCACCTATTTTTTATTTTTTTAAATTGACAATACTTTAATTATTTTTTCTTTCAAATAAAATATTAAAATCTTTTTTTATTTATTTTTCTCTCTCTTTACCTTCAAAACTTACCATTTTTTTTAAAAAAAAATTCTTTCTATCTCTACCTCTATAATATGAATAATTTTATTATTAATAAATATTTAATTGATTAATTATAAAAAACTTTGTTTATAAAATATCAATTGTGGAGAGATTAAATATGTTCAAATATTTAAATGATTCATGGCTAAAAACTATAAATTATTGTAAAAAGTTTATTGAGACATAAAAAACCAAAAATATAAATTATAATTAATTAGGTCATACAAAACCATAACAAAAAAATAAAAAAAAAAAGATAAAACTAAACCAGCAACAACATTTTATATATTTTCAAACACATAATTCTGTATTTTCATCCCAACCTAAAATAAAACCACAATTTCTAAAATGAAACCACAATTCCTAAAATGATTTCAACGCAACCTAAAATGAAACCACAATCTGAGTCTGCTCTCCATTCCTTTGCACAGAGATTATGTAGATAAATTCTAAAATAAACTATAATCAACAAGAGGCTATGTACTGTAACCAGTTCAATTTCTATCCAACCAAACAGAATAACTTCAAAATAACCAAAAAAATCTGTTTATATGAAAATTACAACAGTTTTTTGCGAGAACGTCGCCAACAGAAACTTCCACCAGCGGCGATGAAACTTTCACCAGCGGCGATGAAACTTTCACCAGCGGTTTCAAGTTCAGTTAGGGACTTTGGGGGTTAATCGGAAGAAGGAAGAAGGTAAAATCTGATGAAACTTGGGTGTTAATCGGAGGTAAAATCTGATAAAACTTGGGTTAATCGAAAAAGGGGTAAGTTAGAAGAAAATGAAAGGTCATGTTGGGGTTAAAACTTGGGTTAATCGGAAAAGGAGAAAGTTAGAAGAAAATGAAAGGTCATGAGAGAGAATGAGTAAAGAAAAATAAGTTTAGTTGGAATTGAAAAAATAATTAAAAGTAACGTCAAATTAAAAAAATAAAAAATAAGTGGATATTACGTGGCAAAACTTTAACACCGTTTAAAATATCTGTTATTTAAAACATATTTGACACTTTTTGACAAGTTAATACATATAAATAGAATTTTGATACTTAATAAGTAAATTTGACACCTTCTTACAAGTTGTATGTAAAATTGGCATTCTTCCCATTGAATTATATTACAATATAATTATATTTTAATTTGATTTTTAAAATTTTTAAAATTTTTATTATATAATTAAATAATTAATATCAAATTTCTTAAAAGTATTATATAGTATATATTTGTTAATTTATAAATATTATTTCGATATATTTCAGTATATTTTAATATATCAAAATTTTGAAAATTACTTATCTTTACCATATATATATATATATAATTCCAATTTCGATATAGTATTATACATTACTTTACATATTTTTTTTTTTTTATTATTTTTTTTTTTATTTTTTATTTTTTGTATATATATATTCGATAATAAGATAAAAAAAGAGCTCTAAAATTCTATTTAACCTAATAAAGATTCCCAATTTAAAGAATCAATTCAAATTTATAATATATTTAGTTTTTTGAACTTATATTTCTCGCCATCTCTCTTTGTATCTGCTATGTTATCTCGATGTGAAGAAGAGACTCCATTTGATTGTCCATTGAGTCTCGCAGAAATGTTGTCTACTCCTTCACCAGATGATGATCAAGATACCGTAAATTCACATCTTTCATCGTCGGTGAAATTCGGTTCACCGGAGGCGCTAGAACACGTCCGGAAGCTCACGGACGTCGGAGCCATGACGCGTCTTCTCCACGAGTGCATAGCATATCAACGCGCTCTAGATCTTCAACTCCAAAGCATCCTCTCCCATCGAACAGATCTCGACAAACAACTCGACAACTTACAGAAATCCTCCGAGGTTCTCGACATCGTCAAGGCCGACGCCGACCACATGCTCTCCAATGTCGCCTCCACCTGCGATCTCGCTGATCAGGTCAGTGGAAAGGTTCGCGAGCTTGATCTCGCTCAATCTCGAGTTCATGAAACACTGCTTCGAATTGATGCGACTGTTGAGAGAGGAAGTTGTATTGATGGTGTGAAAAGAGCTCTTGATTCTGAAGACTTTGAGGCAGCTTCAAATTATGTCCAGACGTTTCTACAAATTGATGCTAGGTACAATGATTCCGCTTCCGATCAGAGAGAACAGCTGTTGGCGTCCAAAAAGCAACTAGAAGGAATTGTTCGTAAGAGGTTGTCGTTGGCTGTTGATCAGCGGGATCATCCAAATGTTCTTCGGTTTATCAGACTTTACTCCCCTCTCAGTCTGGAAGAAGAAGGTTTACAGGTGTACGTAAGCTACTTGAAGAAAGTTATTGCAATGAGGTCGAGGTTCGAGTTTGAGCAAGTCGTCGAATTAATGGAACAAGGTTCGTTTTCCAATCAGAATCAGGTTGATATCGATGGTTGCTTAACCAATTTGTTCAAGGATATTGTGTTGGCTATTGAAGAAAATGATGAAGTTCTGAGAAGTTTGTGCGGAGAAGCTGGTATTGTGTATGCTATATGCGATCTTCAGGAAGAGTGCGATTCTCGTGGTTCTTTAATCCTGAAGAAGTATATGGAATGTAGGAAATTGGCTAAGATAACCTCTGAGATAAGTTCTTACAAGAACAATTCATTCTCTATTGGAGAAGAAGGACCAGATCCCAGGGACATTGAGCTATATTTGAAGGAAATGCTTTCCCTTACACGACTAGGGGAAGATTATACTGAATACATGATCTCTAAGATCAGGGGGATGACTTCTGTTGATCCAGAATTGGGTACAAGGGCCACTAAAGCTTTTAGGAGTGGAAACTTCAGTAAAGTTTCCCAAGATATTACTGGATATTATGTAATTTTGGAGGGATTTTTCATGGTGGAAAATGTAAGGAAAGCCATCAACATTGATGAGTATGTATCTGATAGCCTCACCACTTCTATGGTAGATGATGTGTTTTATTTGTTGCAAAGTTGCTGTAGAAGGTCAATATCCACGTCAAACATGAACTCGGTGATTGCAGTCCTGAGTAATGCAGTAAGCCTGTTAGGAAATGAGTACAGTGAAGTGTTGCAGCAAAAGGTAAGGGAACCAAACCTTGGAGCAAAGCTGTTTTTGGGTGGTGTTGGTGTGCAGGAGACAGGGACTGAGATTGCTACGGCTTTAAACAATATGGATGTGAGCTGTGAGTATGCCTTGAAACTAAAGCAGGAGATTGAGGAGCAATGTGCAGAGGTAAATGTGAAATGTGAAATGTTAAAAGTTATTACCTTTCTTGTTTCTGTCAATTGGCTATAAGTTTCCTCAATTTTGCATGCCTTTACTTGTTACTATCTTTTTCAAAAACACAATACTTATATTCTAAATAACTTCCAAATGACCTAATTTGGAAATGCTTGCTCTTCCAATTTAACTTGCTCACCAGTTCTATTTTATGCATTTGTAGATTGGCATGCTGAGTTCTTCCCAATAGCTGTATTACAATTACCTTTCTCTTTATTGGGTGGATGGTTACTTTATTTGTGCTGCAACTCTTTTGACATTTGCAAGGTTTTTTTGATTTGTGTATAGAATTGTGCTTATGGACGGTCAAGTGATGATTAGATAATCTCCATCGTCACTTAACATTAACCTAAGCTATATTTACCACAACCAACTCTTCTATTCGTCTTTAATCTGTTGACCGATGATTCGAGACTACTTTGAGTTTGGCTTATATTTTTTAAACTTATCAACTTATTTGGTTTGCCCAAAAAATTTGTGTATAGAATTTTGTGTTGTTTCATTGTCCTACAGTTCTACTGAATGATGGGTTTGAGTAGACCTCTAGTGTGCCCTAATATTTGTTGTATTCATGATCATCATGTGGTAATGCAGTTTACTGTTTTCTTACAACACTAGATTTTCCATCCATCTTTCCTCCATTCCCCTTGATATGTAATCATAGTAGATGGTAAATCTGACCTCTAAATTCTTTAATAATTCCTTAACACTTTTTCTAAAAGAATCCACAAACCCAAATTAGGGTTTGTATCAGTATGTTGTGGGTGATTTGTGTTTATTGTTCTTCTATATTTGGGGGACGGGGATTTAATTTGCAATGTTGCTGTTCTAGAGCTGTTAATGATTTTGGTTCAGATTGATGGAAGAGAACTCTTTAACCATGGCCAGCTTATCTACGTAGATGAAAACTGACAGGCATATATTCCCACCTTTCAGGTATTTCCAGCACTTACAGATAGAGAAAGGGTGAAATCTTGTTTATCAGAATTGGGAGATATGAGCAACAGTTTCAAAAAATCCCTAGATTGGGGAATGGAGCAGCTGGTAGCAACTGTAACACCACGAATCCGACCTCTGCTCGATAAGATAGCAACGATAAGCTACGAGCTTTCAGAATCCGAATACGCAGATAACGAAGTAAACGACCCCTGGGTCCAAAGACTTCTCCATACAGTAGAGGAGGGGAATGTTGGATGGCTGCAGCCGTTAATGACAGTAAACAATTACGACAGTTTGGTTCATATGGCAATTGATTTCATTGTTAAGAGACTTGAAGTGATTATGATGCAAAAGAGGTTTAGTCAGCTTGGAGGACTTCAGCTAGATAGGGATACTCGAGCCCTCGTTAGTCATTTCTCTACTATGACACAGAGGACTGTTAGGGATAAGTTTGCTCGTTTGACACAGATGGCTACTATTTTGAACTTGGAAAAAGTTGCTGAGATTCTTGATTTTTGGGGTGAGAGTTCTGGACCCATGACATGGCGCCTCACTCCGGCTGATGTTAGGAGAGTATTGGGTTTGAGGATCGACTTCAAACCTGAGGCCATTTCGGCTCTTAAATTGTAGCAGTTTTTTTTGGCTGCTGCTGCTGCTATTAACATTTGTTTCCTTTTCAATTTTACATATATTCAAGTTCTGTTTAATCAAGTGTTCTTGTTAGTGAAGCGAAGAAGAGAAGACTGCGGTGGAGTGGTGCATCTCACAAGGTCTCAATGTGCTCGTAAGCTGGTAGTCGCAACACCATGGTATATATCAATATACGAGCCTTGATTACTTGAGTCGCCATATTAGGTTATCATAATCGTTATTTTAACATTCATATCACCAAATTAGGTTATCATAATTGTTAACACGAGAACTGAACATCCTCTTTAATTGAAAATCTCAAAATACTTCAACACAATGTCAAAAGTCATGAGATGAGCTATTATCATATGGTTACCAAATAATTAGTCAGACTTATATTTTGTTCTTCTATATATAATGATATTTACTACTGCTTTTTCAATTTATTTTTTTAATAAATCATCAAATTACCCATATTTTAAATCTTTATACAAGTATACAAAGAATGTTTATTGAAAAACTAATGTATTTTGTAGTATTTCATTGATTTTGTATTGCAATGTAAACAACAAAGACTGCGTTTTATGGAAAGACTGCGTTTTATGGATAAGAAAGACTTAAGCGTGCAACTTAAAATAAGTATATGGACGCTGAACCTTAATTTCCAAACTTTTTCAATTAACCTACTTGTTCATTCTCAAACTAACTTACTTTACTATTCAAACTTAGTTTTTATATTTTAATTTTTTTTTTATATAATATTTAAACTTATTATTAAATATATATTTATATTATTATTTTTATAAATTAGATTATTTATATTTTAATGTATATATTTACATTATTATTTATATTTTGATATATATATTTTAAATTATTATTTTTATAATTTTTATAATTATAATTTTAATATATATATATTTACATTTCAATTATTATTTATATAATATAATAAATATTCACTTTACCATCCTCATAAATAATTAATAAATACTAATATATTTAAAATATTTTAACTATAACTATATATAATAATTTATAAAAATAATTACAATCATTCTTTTCTAAATTATTTAGAATTTTATTCAAATACATCTTTAACTACTTTTGTATAATTTTCTTGGTCACACCTCTCAGGCTCTCACAAATTATTGTCTTTTGTGAGTTATTCATCTCAATTTGAATACACCGACTTTAACTTCGTTAGTTTTTCTTCTTTCTCAAAATTTTATTGGGAATAAAATTATCATATTTTTTTCAATCATGTGTTATTATAACGTCCAATATTGATTTTCTTGAGCATATTTGAAATCGTTAACACTATATTTTATCTTAGGTTTGTTAGTTGATAAACATATTTGACTTATGTTTTTATTATTATTTCTCTCTTATTTTCCACTTTATTTGATGACAATTTGAACGATTGTATTTTTTTTTTATAATTGTTTTGTCATTATATTTAAACAATTCTCATTTGTATAATATTATATTAAACTTTTTAAAATAAAAATAAAATGTTATATAAAATAATAATTAAAAGTAAATATATATTAAAATATAAATAATTAAATTTATAAAAATAATAATTTAAATATATATCAAAAATATAAATAATCAAATTTATAAAAATGATAATTTAAATATTTTAATAAAAATAATAATTTATATATATATATACATATATTTAATAATAAGTTTAAATATAAATAAATTAAAAAAATAAAAATAAATAAGAAAACTGAGTTTGAATAGTAAAGTAGGTTAGTTTGAGAATAACAATGAAATGAAAGTAGGTTGTTTGGGAAATTGGTTCGCTGTACCTAATTATAATAAATATTATATTGTATTCTTCTCATTAAATAAATATACAATATTTTTTTAACTTTTAAAAAATAAAATTTTAATTTATTTTTATTCAACTTTATTTTGTTTAATAATATATATTTTTATTTAACAATAATAACCTAATATATTTTTAAATGTATAACTACAATAACATTATAAATTAAAATAATAAATATTATTAATTATTTAAAACATATTAAAATATAATGTGATTAATTATTTTAATTGATATTTGAATATATATATTACTGATATTTATTATATTTTATAGATTTATAGAAATAATTAATAGTTTTAATTTTTTATTTAGTAATTTAGTTTCTTTTTAATTAAACTGCTTTCATTTTTTTTTTATAATAGAGAGAACATGTAAACAAAAAAAAATTAAATATATTAATTAGTTTAAAATTTTTATTATATAAAATATTATAAATTAAAATAATAAATATATAAAAATATAATATTATGAAATGACATTCATCATTGATAATGATCTACCGATGTATTTACTAAATAACGCAATTATTTTAACCATATAGGACACTTTTTTTAAAAATTGGTGGAAAAGGTCGGTGAATTAATTTATTTTCTTCAGAATCTTCGAGCTTGTTAATATATTTTATGTTATGTTTATTTATTGATGAACATTTTTTTTATGTTTCCATTGTTATTAAATATTAATCAATCTCGTTGTATTTTGAGTGTGTTTAGTGACAAAGTGAATACTCTATTTTTTAAATTATTTTTATTATTATGTTTAAACAAACATAATTTATATCATATTATATGATTTTTTTTTTAAAAATAAAATATTATACAAACTAACCAAGAACTCAAAATCTTTAAAAACAGACATCCACGAGCCTTTAACTTCTACCCTCCCAATATCATGTTTTTTTTTGTAATAGATAATTTAACCAAAACATCTCTAAACTCTACTACTTGATTTTTTTTATTGCTTTAACGCTTTCAATATGATTTTCCCAACGAGTCGTCGACAAGAGCTTTGGTGTCAAATTCTTCACAATTTTTTAAGAAGATCCCACCGTTGTGTTGAACCAAAAACAATGTATAAATCTTTTGTAAATATAAAAAAAAATATTTTGTTTGATCAAAAAATTTTGCAATATCACATATAATAAAGTTTAAACTATGACATCCACACGTAATATAAAATGCTTTAAGATTTAGATCAAGTAATCTTTTTTTGTACACCTTGATGTTTACCTTTCATATTTGAGTCATTGTCATAACCATGTCCTCTTATATCATCAATGTTGAGGTGAAGTTCAATCAAAACATCTTCTAGTCGTTTGAAAAATCCAAGCCCCGACGTGTCTTCAATATTTATAAACCCAAGAAAGAACTTACGCACCTTAACAATAATATCATTAGTATCCACACATCTTATAACAATAGTCATTTGTTCTTGATGACTTATATTCAGGGTACAGTCGATAATGGAAAAATATTTAGCTTTTGAAATCTTCTCGAGAATTTTTTCTTGTATCTTTTCCGCCAATAAACTTATCAATTAATTTTGAATTATGTGCCTAAGATAATGATAGTGATTTTTTTATCTACCATTAGTTGAAGGTGTTCTTTCATAATAGAATCAAATTCCACAAAAAATTCAATAAGTTGATAAAAAAAGTCAATTATTATTCTCATAAATCTTCTCACTATACCACGAAAAAGCAAATTATTTCGTGAAAGATACTTCACACTCCTAATTATTCGAGTTAGTATCAATTTCCAACGATTTCTCTCTTTGTTGATTAATTATTCCCATTCTTGTCAATTGTTGTATTTTGTTGTAGCCTTTTTTTCTTCCAATTCATTACATCTTAGAACATTGAGAATATGTTCTGAATTACTTTCATGGTATTTAATCTTTGGATAAAAGTTGTTTCAATAATTATTTTCATCTCCGACCAAACTACTTATCATAATATTATGCTTAAATAGTTTCCTTTAAAAGCAAAAGACCTTATTCAACTCATTTGAATAAACAAGTCATTTATTTATTTTGTTTCTAACCGTTGAGAAAAATAGATGCGTAAAAATTAGAGGAAATACGTCTCCCACTTATATTATACTTAAGAAACTTATTTTTTAAAATCTTAATAGGACCTCGTTGTTGATACTTTCTCACAATCCTAGATCATAGTAACATCAACATCCTTTTCAAATTCAAATATAGGTGTAAAGTTTTTATTAACACATTTATCCCCGATATTAATATTCATAATCATGAGTTGTTCAAGTATCTCATCCCCAATCCTATCATTTTCTTCATTATCCACTTCATCCTCAAGGTTACTAATAAGTTGTTCTAATACTTCATCTCATATTCTTACACTATCATTTTCTTCATTTTCATCTTGACTTAAAAGTAGATAACTTTGATTTTTTGCATTGAAAATTTTAGAAATTGAATCCACTAATGATTTTGTCACTGTCTCGTGTCATTTTCTTGATATTTCTTTTATAAGAACCCAACTCATATTTTCGAAATCTTATTTGATCTTTATCATGTATACTCTTCTCCTTCATTTAAACTTAAAATATTTAAACTAATTTATAAATTCTAAAGTTAATAATAAATTAATGCACTAAAAGATTATTTAACTAGATCTAAACTTAAAATAAAAGAAAGAAATACATGGTGATAGGGTCGGGTGATATGTTTTTCGTAATTTTGAAGCATAATTTGATAATATTGGTGATATATGATCTGATGTCTCTACAATAAGAAAAAATATATAATTATAGATATTTTAAAGTGGTAAAAGAATAGGAAGATAAACATTAGAATAAGAAAAAAAGATAAATAAATAAGTGCGTCAATAACATCATTACCTCAAACTAGAAAAATTTTCGTGCGATGCACACGGATAAAAATAAAAACAAAATAAATAAAAATTATAATAATATCTATTCAACGTTTAAAATTCTTAATAAATGACGAATAATATATTAAAATAAAAATATAACGCTTTTATTCCACATTTTATTCATTTCGGTAAAACAACTTATTTTCTCACATGTTTCATCACATATTTTTTTTTTCCGAATGAATCTCTCATCTCGTGACTTTACACTTTCACTTTGTCAATCAAATATTTGATTCACATGTTTAATAATTAACATCGTGACCTCATACTTTAGTCAATCAAAAATTTGATTCATATTTGTTTAACCATTTTCAAATGATACCGGTCTATTATCCCTCGGCAAACCACATCTCAATCACACTTAGTAAAATGTTGTACTTGTTTTGTTATGTTTCAAGTTCGAAACATACAAATAACACTTTTTATTTTATTTTTAACCGTTTTAAGTTTATGGACGGGTGAACCCACAATACGACCCAAGTATCCATTTACTCTCACATAAATATCCATATTAACCACAACTCTGGACCCGACAATCCAGACACTTTAAAAATTAAGCATCATTATATATATAGATTAGTTAGTTAAAAATTTGAAATTTTATTGTTAAAATGTCTTGCGTTCATCAAATTTGGTGTTGAATCTTAAATATAAAGTGTTGTTAGCCTAGTTGGTTAAAGTGTTGTATTTGTTTTGTCAGGTTGCAAGTTTGAAACATACAAATAGCATTTTTAATTTTATTTTTAATCATTTTAAATTTATGGGCGGGTCAATCCACAATCCGACTCAAATATCCATTTACTCTCACATATATATCCAAATTAACCACAGCTCTCGACCCGACAATTCGAACACTTTAAAAATTAAGCATCATTATATATATATATTTAGATTAGTTAGTTAAAAATTTGAACTTTTATTGTTAAAATGTCTCGCGTTCATCAAATTTGGTGTTGAATCTTAAATATAAAGTGTTGTTAGCTTAGTTGGTTAAAAGGTTGTACTTGTTTTGTTAGGTTGCAAATTCGAAACATACAAATAACATTTTTAATTTTATTTTTAACCGTTTTAAGTTAATGGGCGGGTCAACCCACAATCCGACCCAAGTATCCATTTACTCTCACATATATATCCAAATTAACCACAACTCTCGACCCGATAATCCGGACACTTTAAAAATTAAGCATCATTATATATATATATAGATATGATTTTATGATCTTTGTAAACTTTAAGATTGATAGAAGAGAGAAGCTATAAGGTACAAAATAAATAAATATAATTTAGGGTTAGAAAATTATTAGGTTAGAAACTTAGAATGGAATTAGAAAATGACACCCGCAATAGGGTTAGAAAATTAAGACTACAATATTAGGTAGAAAATGAACAAGAAAAGAAAACATTGTGAAATATAATTAATATTTATATATAATATAAAATGATATATAAATAGTTAAAATGAGATAAAAAAAGTTATTTATATATATATATATATATTGTATGGTGTATATTTAATATGAAAATAGAAAAAATATTAATAATATAATATATAATTAATAATAATATTATATATTAAAAAATTTAGGGCTCATGGTGGGGCCATGCAACTTATCACGAGCTCAATCTTTCCACAAACGATTCGTGCATCACTAGTTACAATCTTCGAGAGAATGACTAACTAGTCAGCCTTACTTGAAACAACATTTGATGCTTGCTTCTAGAGGTGAGCATTGGATGGATTAATTCAAAATCCAATCATTAGGTTTTGAACTTCTTTTTGGGTTAGGAATCAATCATGTTGATCTCTGGTTTGGCGCCATGGATCAGGTCCAGTAATGCATTAGAGTCTAGGGATACTTTGTCCGTGGTGAGCATATTAACTTTGTGATCCGAAAGCAGATTCTTTTCTATTTCCGGCTTGACGATCACGTTCAGATCGATCAAGTCTTGGAACAAGTGTTTGAGGGCACTAATTGTCGGCACTGTGGTCCTTTTCTTGGTGATAGTCACACCAAGCATTTTCATACTTTCCCAAGAAAGGTTTGTCTATTCTTGGGGGAAATGGTTTGATGATATTTTTTTCCTAAAGAATCTTCATCACCTGAATTAAAGGCATTCATAGGTCATCAAATACTTTAGGGGTCTAGGTGCCTTTGGAGGTGTAGTTTTAGTAGGAGTGGTTGTACCTACTTTGGGTAAAGGAGACTTACTTGGGCTTTCCTTTTAAGAAGATTTCTCCTTCTAGGTAGTAGTTACCTATTGTACTTCCGTCTTTTCCTTTCTCAGAAAACGACTTGGGGATGAGGTAACTTTGACTGCTTTTCCCTCTTTCTCGATGGCGTCATCGAGGTTATTGCCACTTTTTAGCAATTTCTTCATAGTTTGGAAGGTTTTGATGGTGAATCCAACAGAATATCGTCCGTTAATGTTTTCTAGAATCATATTAATTTGGTGTTGTTCGCTCGGGAGGGAATCGTTTTCCTCGACAACAACTCTCCATCTTTCGATAAACATAAAAAATTTCTCGTTTTCTCCCTATTTGATGTTCTTCAACCTCTTTTCTATTCATTCGAGGTTGAGATGAATTGAGAAGCGTTCTATGAACGTTGTAGACAGTTCCTTTGTGATATGTAGATAGACAATCTTTTGCTGGTGATACCAATGCAAAGAAGCGTCATCGAGGTACTAGGGAAATAAGTGGAGAACAGTTAGTTATCTAAGTCACAATGGGGTGATTGCGGAAGTGTACATTTTGAAAAAAGACCGATGGTTCTCTTTTTCCTATGTACTTAGATAAAGCTGGAACCTTGACGCATACTAGAATAACTGCATGTTCTACAACTTTCATAGCGTATTTCAGGTCATGGTGTTCTTCGATGCTTTTTCCCTTAGCTAACTTGTTTAGCCGGACTAGAATTTTTGTCTACATGACTTTAACCTTAGCCATTTGGCATTCATATTCTGTTAGCGATGGTTGATTAGCCGTTGGATTTGTTTTTTCCTATGATCCTAGGGGGTTAATTACTTCCTCATATTGTATTCGTGTAGGTAGGTTGATATCCTATTCGGAGTCTTTGTAGAGAGACACTTCTTATTGAACTTTATGACCAGTGGGATATGGATTAATGGGAGTAAACATAACTGAGATAGCTTAGTTAGGAAATCAAGGAGAAGAAGACATGTTTTGGGATGCAGACATAATTTGATGATTAGTTAAAGAAGTTGTGATCAACGCGAGTTGCTCCGTTACTTGTTGCAAAGCCTCCTTCATTTCTCTAAATTCGGTTGCGGAGAATGTTTTAGGTATTGAGGGTTGTTTGGACATTTAGTGGCGTATAAAATGTTCGGTTTTTGGATCTCTCTTTCTAAGGGTCGTGTCGGCTTGTCGTAGTCATGGACTGTTGCGAAAAAAAGTGGTGAAGGTTTGTAGACTGTAACATAGTACAATGCAATGCATATGCATATAAGGTGAATCCTAGAGAGTAAGCATCTATTTTTGTGATTCAATTAATAAACACAAAGTTGTATATAAACAACATACTCGCAAAGTTTGTTATAAACATGACTCTCTTGTTGATATTTTACAAAAAGAGTCTAAAAGGGAAAAAGTTCGGGATTAAGGCTCTAGGTTCAACTATAGCTTGTTCCCATGCTAGAAACTTTCTCATGATGGGATTAGTCCATAAATCCCATGATTCCACTCGTTTTAGTGGAAGTTGTTGATCCAAAGGATTATGGCGATGTCACTTAGTGTGGACATCGTCTAAGATTAGGGTTTTCAAAATAATTTCACAAAGATGCATTGTTTTGAAATGAAGGAACATGTTTGAAATGCTCACTTAGACTATACATGCATACACATAATACATATATAGTAGTCACATAAGGGTTGTAGTGACGAGGTCTTTTGGTTGAGAACGACAAACAATCGACTTTGTTTGAGTATCCATGTTTTTTTATAAGAGGGGATCATAAGAGAGTTTCATTCTCTGATAGTGGGATAAAATTTCTGCCATAAATTAGGGAATATTTACTCAATTGGGAATTTACCCTAACCTCCACAATGTATGCGTTATATCGAATGACTCATCGCCAAAGGGTGGGTCAATTCTGGGGCATTCTAGTTTTTTCTTTCGCAACATCACTTGGTTTATAACAAGTTGTCATTCCTCATTGACAATCTTTTCACGTAGGTGTAGAAGTACCGATCCTGGTCGTGTAGTTCTTTACAAATAAGAAGAGCGTAATATACCCTTTTCACATAAAGGCTTTAAATAGGATACAACATATGTGTCTTTTATGTGTCGTACCTTTCAAGACAAGCCTATTAAGTTGAAAGCGTGATACAAATATTTCAAAAGCAAGTTTATGTTTTCGAGTTAAACATTTAATTCCCAACAGAGTCGCCAAAAAGCTGTAACCTCTGAAAAAACCCTTAAGTTTCGGTTCCGTAGAAAAGCTTGAGGTCCAAGAATATCAACATCGGTTTACGTGTCAGGAATTTTATTTTAAAATAAAACATTATTTTTAAAAGATGTCACTAACTCCTGATAAATTTTGAAATCAATTAAAATAATTAATTTCGGGGTTCAATTTTATATAATTCGAGGATTTACGGTAATCAATCACAATTTTATTTTTAGAAATCCGTTGGTTTAAATTAATTAAAAATAATTAATTTAAAAGATTATTTAGTTTGAAACAGAGTCGCCAATTGATTTTTGAAAATCAATAAAAGTTGACATACGTGTACAAACATAATGACTAGAGTTTTCCTTTAATTCGTAGTTTGGTGATACTCGAGAAAGGATTTTCGTGCTATATCTTCCGTACCCATTTTAAAAACATTCTCTACTTATACAGTTGACTTTTGAAAATCAGTTGTATAACGTTTTATTTTACCGATTATTCTTTCGGTCCTAATCAGGCTTTTAGGTTTAGCGTTAAACATCAATATTTAAATGCTGGTACATGTTGCTGATGACTTTGATTAGGGAGGAAATACCTGAAAAATATTAGTTATTTTTAAGGATGTTAGGGTATAGAAATAAACGTTAAACAAAGCCTTGGTCAAAATATTTGTTTGTGAAACATCCCAAAAATATTTTGAAATCATTTTCTGATCCCTCGGAATTTTTAGAAAACAGATTTGGGTCATAAAATTACAAAAATAATTTTGGGTTTTGAAAATAGAACCAAACAGGCCTTATGATCAAAGTCCTAAGCTTGAGGTTCATATTTATTGACCGGGGTCCAGAGACCCTCGGTTTGGGTGCTAAGGACATTTGGTCCTTGGATGAGTTTAACGGTCTAGGTGTACAAACCTATTAGTCATGGGTTAGCCTAGGCTAGATTTTTCGGTCGAGGTGTATAAACCTCTCGATCCTAAGTCTAAGAGTCTTAGTCCTAGGGTTAGAACTCTCGGTCCTAGGGTTTAGAAGTCTCAGTCCCATGGTTAATGCTCTTGGTCCTAGGTCTAGGAGGCTAAGTCCTGAATTCTGGGAGTCTTAGTCCCAATGTTAGAACTCTCGGTCGTAGGTCTAGGAGGCTCGGTCCTAGGGTTAGAACTTTTAGTCATAGGGTTTGGGAGTCTCAGTCCCAATGTTAAAACTCTTGGTCCTAGGGTTTGGGAGTCTCAGTCCCAATGTTAGAGTTATCGGTCTTAGGTCTAGGAGGCTTGATCCTAAGGTTAGAACTCCCGGTCCTAGGGTTTGGGAGTCTTAGTCCAAATGATAGAACTCTCGGTCCTAGATTTAGGAGGCCCAGTCCTAGGGTTAAAACTCTCGGTTCTGGGTTTTAGAAGTCTCGGGCCCAATGTTAGAACACTCGGTCATATGTCTAGATCCTAACTCAAGAACATCGGTCTTAAGTCTTGGTCCTAACTCAAAAAGATCGGTCATTAGTCTCGGTTCGGATCTCTCGGTCCTAGGCTAACAAGCCTCGGTCCTCAAGAACATAAAGATCCAATTTTTAAATTTATTTTAGCTTTGATTCTTTGATCTAAGAGCTTGGATAGCTTCACAAAGCTCTCATGAACATGTTGATCATACCTCAAGGTATCAATCGACTTGGATGATGGTCAATTTGTTTAAAACAGTTTATGATAAAAAAAAATGAGTTTTTAATTTTAAGGCTATTTTGAAGTATAATGAGTTATCTAATAGCTTCTCTATACTACATATACTTGATTGATACTAAAACAAGAACACTCCCTGTTCGTTTTGACTAAATCAAGAACTCAAAATTTTTATTTATTTTTGAAAATTTTGATATTGATCAAACATGATTGGGATGGATCAAACATGATCAAAGCTGTTGTCCAACATCATTACAATAATGTTGCGAAGCTTTTTGGACCGTGATTCAACATAATTAACCCAAGAACATCAAACTTATTTTTTTGATTTTAAAAATTCATATTTGGGTTTTGTTATTTAGAATGATTGATCGATTCTATCTTATCGAGATAGTTTCTAAATTATCCAAGGATGAATTTTTAACCATAAGACACCATAACCAACAACCTTATGCAATTTAAAATATACAAATTTTAAATTCAAAATGTAAATATGAATTAGATAGTGATTGAAACCTTACAAAGGATTGGAGAACACTCCTTGATCCTTAGAGAATCTTTCTGGATGCATAGATCCGAGCTTTCGGACTTCAAATAGAAAATTTAAAAAATCCGAAAAGCTTGAAGCTTTAATGAAAATTTTTAATTTTCTTCAATTTGAAGGGTGTATGTTGGTTGGTTGGTTGTCTTCGGAATGATCCATGGGAGCTATTTATAACATCCTAAGGTCGGTTGGAGGCGTCTAGTGGGCTGAATCAGCCAAAACCATTAATGGCGTTTTGGTTGTTCTTCAGTCAACTGGCCGGACAGGTCGTGACGAGGCCTATTCTTGTAGGAAGAATGATCACCATGTAGGGTGATCATTTTGGGTTTTAAATCAGTCAATTTGGTGGACTAATGACTGAGTTCAAAAAAGGGAAGATCAACACGGTTCTTCATGCTTATCTAGACGGTGGTCGCGATGAAGAAGAAGACTGAAGCCAAAATCAACATCATTTTGATGTTGGGATGCGCTCCGTTAGTGGCCCATCCAACGTCGTTGGTGTTTATGCGTTCCGTTAGTATTCTAGCTAATAGACGTTTACTGATTTACTATGTCCCCGGGTGCGCGTTGCTCTGGCTACAACCGGCTACGCGGAATCCAACGCTAATCTGATGGTCCTCGCTCCAACTAATTTCCTTAGTTTTGGCCACGCATAATCACATATATATTTTTATTAAATCCTTAAGAGTTTATTTGAAATTGATTTTTTTCACCGTTTTTGCTTTAGGTTTGATAATTTTAAATACACAATATATTAAAATAAATATGACGAATATTTTACCAATTTATTTTATTTTTTAGGATTTAAATAAATATTTGTTTTTAGATGAAAATGGATACAACAATTCATCAAAATTATTTATTTTTTCGCTCCATCATAGGGTGATCATTTTGGACTTTGAATCAGTCAATTTGGTGGACCAATGACTGAGTTCAAAAAAGAGAAGATCAAGACGGTTCTTCATGCTTATCTAAACGGTGGTCTCTCTGTTAGTGGCCTGTCCAACATCGTTGGCATTTATGTGTTCCGTTAGTATTCCAGCTAATAGACGTTTACTGATTTACTGTGTCCTCAGGTGCGCATTGCTCTGGCTACAACCAGCTACACGGAATCCAACGTTAATCCAATGTACCTGGCGTGCGCTTCAACTAATTTTCTTAGTTTTGGCCACACATGATCACATATATATATTTTTATTAAATTCTTAAGAGTTTATTTGAAATTGATTTTTTTCAACCTTTTTGCTTTAGGTTTGATAATTTTAAATACACAATATATTAAAATAAATATGACGAATATTTTACCAATTTATTTTATTTTTTAGGATTTAAATAAATATTTGTTTTTAGATGAAATGGATACAACAATTCATCAAAATTATTTATTTTTGTCCTTTAATTTTTCTAAAATTATTTTGAGATAATATGGAGGACAAAATTTATCCTAAATATTTTTTTTATTTTGGCCTTAACCCTTAATTAATTTGATGAATTAGTACATAATTAATCCTAATTAATTGTTTTAAATAGGTTTTTGGCCATGGGGTTAATTATTTTGATTTTATTTATTCAAAAATAATTCAAAATATATATTTTTTAAATTTTATAAATTGGTGTGTAGATTTTTAATGCTTACAGTGTGTTCCTATCAAATCGAGTTTGAATACAACAAACTGGTTTTTTGAAAATGTTGATTCGAGTATGATAACTACTACAAGTTATCTAACCAATTTATAACGAGAGAGTTTAAAAAGATATAACCTAAAATATATTGAGGTTGGAGTGATCTGCTGATGCATAGCATTCGTCGAGGTCTTTCCTAGCGTTGTTGTATGTATCTTTCTTTGGTGGTTATCCTAACCAGGATAATTTTTATGAATCATATTTTTACAGAACTTTTCTATGGGGGATTACTATCATGTGTTGTCAATGTTTATCACTGGAGTTAACAAACTTTCCGCAAAGATCACTCACAAGTGAGGTTGAGAATGATCATGTATAAACGATCGCAATGCTATCAACATATAGACTTTCAGGTATCGTGACTTGGGATCGGAACATTTATTGGAATACCTATCGGAAGGTAGAATTTTGTATAAAAAATCTTTTGAACCCATTTTTTCTATAGGTTTCAAAACCACATCCTAGATCCCAACATTTGTTTAGTTTTGGTGCAATCAGATTTACTGTAATAATCCATTAATATAAATTTGAAAAAATCCACATCAAATTTGAATTTTATAAGAATTTGTGAAAATAGTTTTATAAAATCAAATTGAACACTTTATAACTAAATTGAATGATAATTATTCATTAAAATTAAAAAATATCAAATCAACTTCATTAAACTACAAATTATTTTTAAAAAGTTTGAAACTAGGAGTAAATCTAAACAAAGATAAACCTTTACATTAAACATTCAATTCAAATCATTAACAACAAATATTATATCAATAATCTTAACTCAATATTATTATTTCAAGCTTAAATTAAAAATTTAATATAAAAATTAAACACATTGACAATTTCATACAACAATTTCAACAATCTCAGCTCTCACATAACTCTCAACAAATTATTATCCATCTAACACTTCTCCGTTCATTGACATTTCTATTTACAAATAGAAAGGTTGTTTTGAAGTTTTCTTGCATCGGGATGGAGTTAGTATTCAGTGTATTTTAGTACACGATTTCATCCAGGTCGAATGAATGAAGTGTGCTTTGATCGAGTGGTTTGACAATCCATTCTTCTATATGCGAAAACGAGAATCCTCTCGTGCGCCCGCCCGCCTTTCAATTCATTCTTCATCCGCACATCTACTCTCACAAAACAGAAGTCGTCATCATGCTTACCGAGATTTCGCCTTTTGGAACCTCATCTTATCTTACTAAGGTGGATGTTCCCAAGGCACACATTGGCACGAGATTGACTAACCTAACAAAAGATTAATAAAAGAAGAAAATTGTTAGAATAGACTTTTATAGGAAAAATTAATTTACAGCAAAGAAATTGTAGTTATTGTACCTTTACAATGACACAGTTGTTCAGGCCAAGCAAGTGAGTCTTCAAGTACTGATTTGTTTATTGGAGCTGGAGGACTGAAGTTATTGATGGCGGTTCGGTTAGGGACCCATCACTATTTGTAGGTCACGGTCACGGTAAAAGTAAAAAAAATTAGTCAGCAGCCGTTTATTAGGCAACAGAATGTTAAGAAGAGAAGAAGTTCCAGTTTATCACCTTTTCATCTCCTGTTATGTGCGAAGCTACACATTGCAGTAGAGCAAGTATATCACAGATACGATCAGATGGAAATGGAGTGAGATGTCACCAAATTTTCCTAAAAAATTAATTGATTTTGTTGTAAGAAATCTCAATCAAAAACTTATCAAAAGAGGAAGAAGAAGAACGGAGAACATAATTACCTGCAACAACACACCAAATCCAAATCTCATTTGAAGACGCATCAAGCTCTTTATCCTATATACTCCATCATAGACATAAACTGTAACAATTCTACTTACATTCCATTTGAATCGTACGACTTCGATTTTCCCAGCGTATTGAAAATTTCTTTGAATCTCCATCTCCGATCACTTTGATAATCACATCACCAGAACTTCTGATACTTCTCGCAACAAGAGATTCAAGAAGAATACTAGATTTGAAAAGAATTGATAAGCGGCGACCAAATCGAAAACCTAGATTCAAGAAAAATTATGATTTCTTACAAACCCCAGTTCACGTTTTATACAATTTATTAGTCCATATATACAAAATACATTTCAGTCCGTGGATGATTTTAAACTTATAAAATTATATCAAATATTTATAATTCTTATCAATATTTTCCCTTTTCTCTATTAATTTGCTCTTAATTTTGTATATCTCACTTTTTTTAAATTAATTTTTTTATCTATATCATCAAGATTTCACTGAAAAATACTTAAAATTAAAAATGGATTTATTTTATTTTTTTATAAAATTATTTGTTAGGTTACATTATTAAAATTAGTTTTTAGACGTATTAAAGTGTAATTTTTTATTTTATTTTATTAAATTGTTTTTTTATGATGATTCATATATAATTTAAGAACATTTTGATATATATATTTTTAAATAATCCACGCTTTAGTTTCCATTACTATGCTATGAGTTTTCAAAATAAATTTTATTTTTTGTAAATTTATTTATTTTCTTTAGTCATGGTCCTATCATAAAAATATACAAATATGTCACTTTGTGTAATATAGAAGAACCGGTCTATTACTTCAAGGGTGATTTTGTATTTTATTATTTTTTTAACTTTAATTTGAAATAAAGTCAAATATATTAAAATTAATATTTAATTTTGTTTTATTAACAGTCACATTTTTACTGCATTTTCAGTTACAAAATAAAATAATTATAAAATATTTTGTATTTAAATCTTTAATATTTATGGATCTATAGTAAAAGCACTTTTCTATTAAAAAATAAAATTAAAAATTAAAAAAGCACTTTAATATCCTAAATAAATAAAATACAGTAAAAGCACTCTAATTTAAAAAGAAAAATATTACTAATACCAATCTTTTTAACCACCATTCATATCCTAAATTAATTAGTCAGATTTAATACATCCAAGTGTTATCATCATTTTTCTTTTAAGATATTCAATATCTGATTTCAGTTTGATTTAAATTGTTAATTATTAATATTAGAATAAATTGATTTTGTTAATATAAGAATAAAGTGAATATGATATCACTCCTTGTCATCAGATTTGTTAAGATTTGGTTTTAATTGATAAGTTCATCTAGGATAAATTATAACATAAATTATTGATAATGTTTATCTTTTTTCCTTTTCAAATTTTGCAGTATAAAGTTCTCTTTATATATAATAGTTGTTCATTTTATTATTGCAGATATTTGAAGTCTAACAGGATAAAATTATAAAATTGTTATAGTAATTTTATTAAAATTTTAATTATTATAACTCATATTATTTAATATCTAAATTTTTATTTAGTTATTTTGATGTTGTGTTGATTGTTCCTATTGCTCCAACTCTCTCTAAATGTTATCTTGGTTGAACTCAAGTTTGTATTTCAATCAAAGGTTTTTCATTTTTATGTGATCTAGCATTTTAAAGATTCTTAGTTAGTGATAGTACCTTGTAAACTATATTGGGGGATTGTTGAACCTTCATAAATCTTACTATATTTCTTTTATAGTAATCAATCTAATCTTGTTGAGGAGAAAGACAAATACTAATTTTTTCACTATCAAATAATCACTTATTAACAAATTCCACGAACTTTTTTTAATATACTTAACTTTATTATTCCTGTGAGGATTTTAGTGATAAGTTCTATAAGAATTTAACAATTCTATTTGGTGAAATGGCGGGCCAAATTATATTTTGAGAATATAATATTATATTTATTTAAACTCCATTTATTTTTAATAATTAATTTAATTGTGATTAATATAAAATATAATTGTAGAAGATGGTATATAAATTCTTAAAATAATCTATCATTTTCAAAATAAAAATATTTTTTAAAGGTGAAGTTTTTTTACTTGTAATGAATTGTTATGGATTTGTGACACTATTTATACATAATAAAATATCATAAATCTCCAATGGTTTTTTTTTCTCATTCTTGTGTTCATAACTTTCTCTTTAATTTTCTCTATAATCTCTTTTGATTATCTCATTAACACCATTTTTTGACCTTGATTCTTGTTAAGTTCTACATGATATTAGAGCCAGATTAATCTACTACGACTGCTAAAAAAAATCAAGATGTTGAATATCGGCGAATTGTCAAGCAACTCTAACCCGAACCCTACTCAAAATGCTAATCCAACGATCAACACTTCTCAGCCTCAACCGATTCATCTAGCAAGAGGAAATACTAAAACGATCCTTTGGTCATTCATCCAACAGATCATGCAGGGCTTACTCTAACTACTGTTGTTATCACTTGAGAGACCTATTAGGGACGATGTCTTAGCGTCCAACTTGCCTTATCAGCTAAGATAAAAATCGGATTCATATATGGATCGTTCCCAAGGCCTACAGATCTAGAAGATAGAAGGAAGTGGGGAATTATCGACTCTATGGTTCGTTCCTAGATGATGAATACGATCGATGTGAGGCTTCAAAGAAGGTTTTTGTCAACTTAAACAAGTCGCAATCTCTGGCTGGAAATTAAATCAATATACGAAGGAAACAACGGTCCAAGAAAGTATTATCTCCAAAAGGATATTGTCATACTACATCAAGGATCAAATGACCTAGAAGAATACTACTATAAGGTTAGACGCGTGTGGGATGAAATGCTTAGTTTGAAACCACTTAGAAGATGTAGGTGTAAAAGAACTAAGATAAATTGGGATGGATGTTTTCTGGAACTTGAAATGATTCAAGATGACGAAGAGAATAAGTTACTCCATTTTCTGATGGGACTTAATGATTAGTATGAATATGTGAAGGATCAAATACTGATGCAAGAACCATGGCCTACTATTTACAAGGCTTTTACAATGTTACAGAATGTGGAAAAGAAAAGTTATATAAGAAATGTCAATCAAGACAACTCAGTATATGCAAGAGAACGAAGAAGCAATTCGGACAAGTCTAAGTTCAAGAATCTTCTGTGTTTTCATTGCGGAGGTGGGGCCATTTGAAGGAAAATTGTTTTAAGATGGTTGATTATCATGCTTCAGAGAAGGATTAGTATGGAGATGCAAGTTTTGAAGAATACATAATGTACAAAAAATTTCTGAAAAACATGAGAGATGTCAAAGTTAAAGGAGCATCCAGAGCATTCTCAAGTGACACAACTATGGGTAAGTGTTCTAAACTTATATCTCATTCATATACATTTTTTTGAGTTTAACACGAGCAAGAAAAACTTAGTTAAAGATAAAATTGAATGATTAATAGACTCGGGTGCATCATGTCATGTATGCAATAACAAGAATCTAATGAAAGACATTAGGAAATTAGAGAGTTCTAGACTTATGTATTTAGCTGATGGGTCATTTAAATCAATTTCAAAAGTATGAACAATTATTATTTCAAATGAGTTAATACTTAGTGAAGTTCTATTTGTTTCATATTTTAAATATAATCTGATATCAACAACTAAGTGTATTGATGATAACAAGAAAATTTGTATTTTCTCAAAAACAATGTGCATCTTGAAGGATCATAAACTTGCATCAAATGTTGAGATTGGAAAGGATAGGGAACCTGCATTTCAATTCTAGTGACACGATTACAAATAATGTTTCTGATATTTTTTTCTTAGTTCTAAAGACAATATATTTGATAGTACTTATTTCAATCAAACATTTAATAATTCAGTAACTGATTCTGAAGTTCTTCATAAAAGATTTGTCCATCCTTTCGATCGAGTTATTAAATCCATTTACCTGAATACCTTGAAAAAAATAAACATTGTTCTTCATGCTCATTATCTAAGTCAATTAGATTACCTTTTAATGATAGTGTTACTAAGACTGATAAAATCTTTGAATTGATTCATGTTGATTTTTAGGTGCCCTATCGAGAGGAGTCAATTTTAAACTGTTCTTACATTATTACCATTATTGATGGTTTTACTTGGATTTATCTTATTCCTCGTAAGACACTTGTATTTGAAAAACTGCAATAATTTTTCATACTTATTAAAAATCAATATGAAACAAATGTAAAAATAATTAGGACTGATAATGGAACATAATTTATTAATGATAGGTATTCCAATCATTTTAAACATCTAGGTATAATTCATCAAACAACATGTTCATACACCCCACAATAAAATGGTGTTGTAGAAAGAAAACATAAGCATCTTGTTCAAGTAGCGAGGTCTATCATGAATGATTCTCAATTCTTTTTAAAATTTTGGACACACTCATTACTCACTGCAACTTTTTTGATTAATCGAACACCAATGAAGAAAATTGATTGGAAAACTCAAATTTATATTCTTAATAAAAGAATTTTTTATTATAGTTATTTAATGTATTTGGATGTTTATGTTATACAACTAATGTATTGCCATAAATCAAAGTTTACACATAGAAGAAAAAAATGTGTTTTATAGGATATTTCATGAATCAAAAGGGGTATAATGTGTATGAACTAGAGACTGGAAATATATCAATTTCTAGCAATGTTATATTTCATGAGGAAATATTTCCATTTATGAAAGATGAAGTTTTATGAGATTATTCTAAAATGAAATTAAAAGATGTTCCAACTTTATTTAATGATGAAATGGAATATATAAGTGTGGAAGAGTTTAAACAAAATGATTTATCTCAACCATCCTGATTTTTTTTCCTGAACCTGCATCTCATATTTAAAACCCTATGTCACAACAAAATGACACTGAAAATATTTGAAGGAGAAGTTCTAGAATTTCACATACACCAACATGGATGAAAGATTTTACAAACCATGCAAAACACAGTTCATAGAAGGAAAAAAGATTTTATGCCTTCAACTTTTCCTTTTACAACTGTTTGTAATAATTTAAACTATACATAATTTTTTTTAGGAAATATTGATCAATCATATGATCCAATTTCATACAAACAAGCCGCAATGAATTCAGATTGGGTTGAAGCAATGAATTCAAAACTTAATGTTTTAAACAAAAACAAGACATGGACTTTTACACAACTACTAAAAGGTAAAAAAAGCTATAAGATGTAGATGGATTTATAAAACAAAATTTAATTCTGATGGTAATATAAATAAGTGTAAAGCACGTTTAGTGGCAAAAGGATACAATCAGATTGATGGTGTAGATTTTCACCAAAATTTTGCTCCACTATTAGATTATTATTAACCTTGACAACTGCAAGTAAATGGAATTTACATCAGATTGATGTAAATAATGTTTTTTTGCATGGTTGTCTTGATGAAGATGTGTACATGTCAATACATGAAGGTTTGAATTGTAAATATTCAAACCAAGTATGTAAACTCAATAAGAGTTTATATGGATTGAAACAGTCTTCAAGACAATGGCACTTTAAAATTTCAAAAGTCTTTTAGATATTGGTTTTGTACAATCACAAAATTATCATTGCCTATTCATTAAAAGAATAGGAGAACAAGTCACTTGTTTATTACTATATGTTGATGATATTTTGTTGGTAGGTAACTCCTTACAATATATTGAATACGTTAAAAGTATTGTTGATTTTAAATATTCTATTAAGGATCTTGGCAATGCTAAGTATTTTTTAGGATTAGTAATCGTACATAATGTGGATGGTATATATGTGAATCAAAGAAAATACATTCTGGATCTTATTTCTGATCTAGGTTTGATTACTTCCAAACTAGCTAAATTAGCTGCAACTCTTATGACAAAAGGTGTGAAACTTGTTAATGATCTCATTCACGGTGATGTTAATCAATAAAGACTTGTTGGTCGGCTGTTATATTTAAACTTTACAAGACCCTGACATTGCTTATTGTGTTCAACAATTAAGTTAATTCATTAATAAACGATTTAAATCCCATTTTGAGGCTGCCATACAAGGTGTTAAATATCTTAAAGGGACTCCATATTTGGGATTATTTTACTCATCAAATACAAGTTTTAAATTATCTACATATTCAGATAGTGATTAGGGATCTTGTTTAGATTCCAGAAAATCATTAACAGGGTATTGTATATTTTTTGAAAATTCTCTTGTTGCTTGGCAGCGACAATTTGTGAACTACAATGGCTAACATATTTGCTTAATAATCTTCAAATTAAAGTTGATTTGCCAATTACACTTTATTGTGACAACAAGGAGACTATACACTTTAAAGAAAATTTGGTATTACATTAATGAACAAAACATATTAATATTGATTGTCACGTGGTAAGAAACAAATACAAGTCTGGTTTTATTTCACTAATACATGTATCATCTAGTATGCAGAATGCAGATATCTTTACTAAATCATTTGAAACAAATCAATTTTTAAATCTTCAACACAAGCTACAAGTACAAAATTTTCATCTGGTATAATTGTAGAAGATTGGTATAAAAATTCTAAAAATAATCTATCATTTTAAAAATAAAATATTTTTCAATATTAATATATATACATATATTATATTAACTATTAAATTTTACAATATTTATATTTTTGTAATACTTTTAATATTGATTTTTTAATTTTTTAATATAATATTAGTTCAAATAAATTATATTTAAATAATATTAAAAATATTTAATCGAATGTTTAGTTTCATACTTAAAATTTTTATAAATAAGTTTAATTTTATTTTTAAATTTAAGTTTGTTCGATATATCTAATAAACGTAGACAAAATAAATTAATATATAATTATATGATTATTCCAGATTATATAAAATTAAATATTTCGAACTTAAGATATTTCAAAATTAGGGAGATCTGAAAATACAAAGCTAACTATTTCAAATAGAAAAAATATATTTGAAGCTAGTTAATAATTGAATTTTGAATTAGATTTTTATATTTAACTTGTAGAAGTTAGGTCAAAATGATTCATTAATGCTTAGCTATAATATTGTTAGATAATTAAACTGTTTTGTTAATTTGTTATAATCATTAGTCATTAGTTATCCATTCTTATGTTAATTAATACTAATATAAACTTGAGGTATAATTTGTACCTATATTTTGTTGAGAGACTTATTTAGATTATTAGGTGAGAGTTTTTTTTTTTTACTTGTTGTAATAGATTGTGACGCTATGTATACATAATAAATATCACAAATCCTCCATGGACTTTTTTTCTCTATTCTTGTGTTTATTATTTTCTCTTTAATTTTCTCTTTAATTTTCTCCATAATTGTTTCTAATTATCTTATCAGTACCATTTCTTTTGTGTTTATTGTTTTCTCTTTAATTTTCTCCATAATTGTTTTTGATTATCTTATATTCACCATTTCTTGATCTTGATTCATGTTAAGTTCTAAATAGCTAATAATATCATTTACCATGTATTCATAAATTCGCTACAAAAATCTATAAACACAATTACTTTTTTTTCTTATCACAATGTACTTTTTTAACTTTCAACATTGTATTGATATTGTAAACACTTAATAAAATTAGTAAGCTCCGATTCAAATAAACACAATTTTAATAGTTATATAACTAACCACTTTCTTAAATTATAAATTGAAAAAATATATAATAGCATTTGTTTTTGAACATGTCATGATTTTATTCTATAATTGGAGTGGGTCACATTTCTCTTTTTAAACTTGGATTTGAATTTATGTTTGTCTGAATTTTTTAGTTAAAATTATAAATTATATAAAGTTGGGAATACCCAACTTTGAGTTTGTAATTAGTTGTTAGTATGTATAATAATTTTATGGTCAAATTGTTTACTATGTAACAATTTAAAGATTATTTTGATAATTTGTTAATAATATACCAAATGATAGGTGTCATCCTAGGAGCCATCACTTTTTTGTTAATCAGTTTCTCAACCCTCTAAATCTAACTTTCAATGTTGTTTTAGATTTATTATGGTATTAGAGTGAGATATTAAGGGAGAACGAGAAGAATCAGAAGACATTGAGTCAAAATCTTTCTCTTTGTATTATGGTATTAGAGCGAGATATTAAGGGAGAACGAGAAGAATCAGAAGACATTGAGTCAAAATCTTTCTCTTTGTACCAATTCTTCTTCGCTTTCTTTGAATTCTTTGTCTTCTTTAACAAGTATTTCGAGTGAAAAAGAGATTCAATAAACGATCTAAATGGTCGGAAAGAAAAAACCTGACAAAGATATAATGACTATTCACAAATCAGTTAATCCATCAACAATCTTTATGAACTTAAACTACAAATGTTAGAGGAGTGGAATATGATTACCTCTTGAAGCAAAATTGAAAATGGATCCTATATTGCTCCAATTAAACTAGAACAGTTTGTCATATTATTTAATATATAAATTTTTATTGAATTGTTTTGATTGTTCCTATTGCTCCAACTCAATCTCTAAATGACATCTTGGTTGACCTCTAAAGAAATACAAAGATCTTTCATCTCTATGTGGTTGAGCAATTTAAAGATCCTTAGTTAGTGATAGTAGCTTGGAAACGACATTAGAGATGGTTGAACCTTCATAAATCGATCTTATTCTCCTCAAACTTACAACCTATGACGATGATGAAAATTGAAATGGGAGGGATCAATTTACTTACTATACAGTTTACATATTTTTTTTATAAATTATGAGTTCAATCAATCTAATCAGTTGAAGAGAAAGACAAATATTCATTTTCTCACTATTAAATAATCACTTATTAACAAATTACCCCTGAACCTTTTTAATGCGCTTATGAGTATTTTAGTGATAGATTTGTATAAGAATTTGAATAATTCTATTTAGTCAAATGACCGGCAAAATTATATTTTAAAAATATAATATTATATCTATTTAAATTAAATTTATTTTTAATAATTAATTTAATTGTGATTGATATAAAATATAATTGTTGAGGATGGTATAAAAATTCTAAAAATAATATATTATTTTTAAAATAAAGATATTTTTTAAATACTAATATATATATATATATATATATTATATTAACTATTAAATTTTATAATATTTATATTTTTGTAATACTTTTAATATTGTTTTTTTTAATATTTTAATATAATATTAGTTCAAATAAATTATATTTAAATAATATTAAAAATATTTAATAAAATGTTTAATTTGACTTGAAATTTTTATAAATAAATTTTATATTATTTTTAATTTTAAGTTTGTTAGGTATATCTAATAAACGTAGACAAAAGAAAATAATTTAAATATATAATTATATGATTATTCCAAATTATATAAAATTAAATATTTCAAATCTAAGATATTCAAAATTAGGGAGATCTGAAAATACAAAGCCAACTAACTCAAATACAAAAAAAAATACATTTGAAGCTATTTAATAATTGAATTTTACATTAGAATGAACTAAAAATTATATTTAACTAATGATTTCATTTACCATGCATTCATAAATTCGCTACAAAACTATACACAACTCATTTTTGTTCTCATGGCAATGTACTTTTTTTTTAACATTATGTATTTTCATTCATATTGTAAACATTTATTAAAATAAATAACCTCCTATTCAAATAAACGCAATTTTAAATAGTTATATAACTAACCACTTTTGAATTATAAATTGGAAAAATATTAGTAGCATTTGTTTTTGAACCTGTCATGATTTTTTCTATAATTTGAGTGGGTCACATTTCTCTTTTTTTTTATTTGGATTTGAGGTTGTGTTTATTAGAATTATCTTTAGTTAAAATTATAAATTATAGAAAGTTAGAAATGCCTAACTATATTGAGTTTGTAATTAGTTATTAGTATGTATAATAATTTTATGGTCAAATTGTTTACTATGTAAGAATTTAAGAATTATTTTGATCATTTGTTAATAATATAACAAATGGTAGGTGTCATCCTAGGAGTCATCACTTTTTTGTCAATCAATTTCTAAACTCTCTAAATCTAACTTTATCTTCTTTTAGTTTTCTAATCTTTTAGATTTCTTATGGTATTAGAGTGGGATCTTCAAGGAGAACGAGAAGAATCAGAAGATATCGAGTCCAAATCTTCTTCTTTAGGTATTGATTCCTCTTCGCTTTCTTTGAATTCTTTGTCTTCTTTAACAAGTATTTCGAGTGAAAAAGAGTTTCATTAAACTATCTAAATGGTCAGAAAGAAAGTGTGACAAAGATATATTGACTATTCACATATCAAATAATCCATCAAGAATCTTCAACAATTTGAACTACAAATGCTAGAGTAGTGGAATCCAATTGGAGAAGCAAAATCAAAATTAAGGCTTATTGATGGATCCTATATTGCTCCAACTAAGCTGGAATAGTTTGTTAAGTGGACGAAGGTTGGCTACTTGGTCCGCTCATGAATTAATACATTAAAAGAAGAAAGTGTATGTATTACTCTTCTACTACAAATGCATTAAATCTTTGAAAATATATCCAAGAAAGATATAAAGAAAATAATGGTCTTCAAGCTTTTCAAATTCAAAAGGGGATTTAATAATTTACGTCATGAAATTTTAATATAGAGAAGTGTTTCTCTAAAATCAAGAAATTGCGGGATGAACTCTTAGTTTTGGAAGCATTTCCATCTTGTGATTGTGAACCAAGAAGTATTTGATGTTGTAAAATGAAAAAAATGGTCGTCAAGAACCATTAACATTGAACAAGCTGACACGATTCTTGATGTGTCTGAATGAATACTATGACAATGCAAGACAATAAGTCATTATGGATCCAAAACCAAATATTAATATATGATATATTACTAAATATTTAGAGATAAAGAGAAGTTCAATCATTAATGATGGATCAAAACGAGAATTTCTCTCTTGAAGGATAATATGAAAGAACAAAAAGGACAAATAATTGGAAAATTCCTAAGGTTGGGACACTTGGTCCTAGGTCTAGGAGACTTTGTCCTAGGTTAGACCTCTCGGTCCTAAGTGGAAATCCTCGGTCGAATCTCTCGGTCCTAAAACTCTGTCCTAACTCAAGAACATCGGTCCTTATTCTCGGTCTTAGTTCAATTTTTTTGGTCTTCGGTCCTATAGGACTCGGTCCAAGAACATCAAAACAGTTTTTGTAGCTCTAATTCTTTGATCCAAGAGTTTGGGTAGCTTCACAAAGCTCTTAGGAACAGATTTATCATCGTCTCAAGATATCAATCGACATATATGATGATCAATTTGTTCAAAATAGTTTTTAATAAAAAATCGAGTTTTTGATTTAAAGGTTGTTCTGAGGTGATTGGAGATGTGTAATAGCTTCCATACATCACATATACTTGATTGGTATCAAAACAAGAACACTGGATGTTCGTTTTAACCAATTCAAAAACATCAAAAATTTCATTTATTTGAAAATTTTGATTTTGATCAAACATGATTGGGATGGATCAAACACGATCCAAATAGTTTCCTAACATCATTACAATCATGTTGAGAAATTTTCTGTACTATGATTCGATCGAATTAACCCAAGGACATCAAACCCATTTTTTTTATTTTGAAAACTAAAATTTAGGTTTTTGTTATTCAGATCGATTTATCGATTCTATCATATCTAGATAGTTTATAAATGATCCTGGAATAAATATTCAATCATCAATTCACATATACAACAAGCCTACAAGCTACTGAAATTTGAAATATAAAATTCTAAATTCAAACCATGAATATGAATTTAAGGATAATTGAAATATTACTAAGGATTGGAGAACATTCATAGATTTTTTATAGAAGCTTTCTAGATGCACAGATCTGAGCTTCCAAGCCTTAAACAAAATTTCGAAAATTTGAGCTTTAATGGCGGATTTTGATTTTTCTTGATTTGAGGCTTCTATGTTGGTTGGTTGTCTCCAGAATGACTTGGGAATGGTATTTATACTACTCCTAAGTTGGTTCACGAAGCCTAGTGGCTTGAATGAGACAAAATCTATTAATGTTATTTTGGTTGTTCTTCCCTCCACTTGCCGGAGTAGGCAATGGGCGTAGGGAGAATGATCACAATCTCAGCGTGATCATTTTGTCTTTTGAATGAGTCTAAACCATTAACCAATGGTTGAGTTCTAAATAGCCAAAATCATCACGACTGTTTTATTTTTATCCTCGTAGCGACGCGATGAAGAAGACAACCAAAGTGGAAACGACGTCGTTTCATGTCTATTTGGGCGTTCTGTCTTGATGTCGTTAGCGTCTGGAATTCGTTAGTGTTCTAACTAACGGTCTGTCCCTTTATTGGGTGTTACGCGTCTACGCGCTTCCTCGGTTACAACTGACTGGGTGGCTGGCCTCTAGAGCGTTGGATGGAGGTCAGGCACACATCAAATGAATGTAGTTTCTGCTGCACTTGATTCATCTACTTTCGGCTACACTTGATGGTAGATTATATATATATATATATTTTTAATTTAAAACCTTAAAAGTTTTTGAAATTGATTTTCTTTCACCTTTTTTGGCTTTAATTTGATCATTTTAAATACATAAATATTAAATAAATGTGGCAATATTTTATCAATTTATTTATTTTTTATTTTTTAGGATTTAAATACAATATTATTTTAGGTGAATTGGATACAAAATTCACTCTAAATTATTTATTTTTGTCCTTTAATTTTTATAAATTATTTTGGGGGTAATATGTGTACAACATTTGTCTCAAATAATTTATTTTTTATTTTGACCTTAATTTTTAATTAATTGATTAATTAACACATTAATTTAATAATAATTAATTGATTTTTGTCTATGTAGTAGAATTTTTTAGTATAGCCTACCGAAACCACCCAAGTCATATTTATAACCTAAAAAATAATATATGATATATTATTATTTTTGGACATTATTTTTTAGTAATTATAGTCTAACTCATGGAAACTCATAAAAGGAAAAAGAACTATATAAAAGCAAAGTTAAAAGAAATGCAATAATACTTTGTAAAATAAATAAATTTAAAAATGTATAAATTGACTATTAATACCAATAACAAATCGTCCAAAATAAACATGACTTCGTTATAAAACTAAGAACAAATCAACCAACAAAAAAAGTAATATATCATAAGAAAAATATTGAAAAATGGGTAACCTCTTGGAAGAAGATGATGAAATCAACTTGAATTAATAAAAAAATATTGTAAGACCCTCATCCCAACATTTATTTAGTTTGTGCAATCAGATTTACTGTCATAATCAGTTAATATACATTTAAAAACCTTCACACCAAATTTGAATTTTATAAGATTTTGTGAAAATGTCTTTTTAAAAAATTAAACTGAACACTTTTATAGTCAAATTCGAGTGATAATTATCCATTATATTTGAAAAATATCATCTAACTTCATTAATTACAAATTATTTTTAAAAGGTTTGAAACTATGATCTGAATTAAAAAGATCAACATTTACATTAAACATTTATTCAAATCATAATAACAAATATTATTACCAATAATCTTAACTCAATATTGTTATTTCAAACTTAAACAAATAAGTAGATAAAAATTACACACATTGGCAAGTTCAAACAACAATTTTCGCTCTCCCACACAACTTTCAACAAGTTATTATGGATCTAACACTTCTCTGTTCATTGACATTTCCCAATGCACACATTGGCATTATATCAGATTGAATAACCTAACAAAAGATTAATAAAAGAAGAAAATTGTTAAAAGTTTTTTTATTGAAAAATTTAATCTACTGCAAAGAAATTGTAGTTATTATAACTTTAAAATTTTTACAAATATTTTAAGAAGATCCCACTGTGTTTGAACCCGAAAATAATGTATAATTTTTTGTAAATATCCAAAAAAATATTTTGCTCGGTCACAAGATTTTACAATATTACATATAACAAAGTTAAACTATGACATCCACACTTAATAGAAAATGCTCTAGGATTTACATCAAGTAACATTTTTTTGGTACACTTTGATGTTTATCTTTCATATTAGAGCCATTGTCATAATATTATCCTATTATATCATCAATGTTGAGGTGGAAGTTCAATCAAAACATTTCTAGTCGTTTGAAAAGTCCAAGACCCGACGTGGTCTTCAACATTATAAACCCCAAGAAAGAAATCATGCACATTGACAATACATATCATCAATATCCACACATCTTATAACAATAGTCTATTTATTCTTGATGACTTATATCTAGGGTACAATCTACGATAATGAAAAAATATTTAGCTTTTGAAATCTTTTCAAGACTTTTTATTTTATCTCTTCTACCAACAAACCTATCAATTTATTTTGAAATTTGTGGCTAAGATAATGATAGTGATTTTTTTATCTACCACCATTAGTGACGTGTCTTTCATAGTAGAATCAAATTTCGCAAGAAATTCAATAAGTTGATACAAAAAAGTCCATTATTTTTCACATAAATCTTCTCACTAGACCCACGAAAAAACAAATTATTTCGTGAAAGATACATTACACTTTCAATTATTCGAGTTAGTATCAACTTTCAACGA